>NC_089846.1:41680114-41980114 GCF_035609145.1 Eleutherodactylus coqui | reverse complement strand
GTTCACTAAATAAATTCCCTTTGTTCTGCCAGGGGGCTGAAAACTGAGACAATGTAATCAGCGCTCCCTGGTCAGAACACAGCCTGTGGTCCTTCTTATCAGCTGTTCTGCTGAAAGATGGATTCCCTGCCAAACTGAAATTCATCGTTCGCCAGGAAAGTAAAAGATGGGCACATTTACACACAATGATTATCACTCAAAAGACGGCTTTTGAGCAAATTTTGAGCGATAATCTAAAATGGGCCTTTTAGGCCTTTGGGATAGTCTAAATGGGCCTTTAGACTTGCCTATATCCTCTGCTTCTCCTCTGCTCTCTCCTACAGACTCCATACTTGACTTGACTAGACTCCACTCGCTCCGCTCTCTAAACTAAACTGGCTAACTCCACCCACCCTCTGTCTTTTATACTCTCTCAACTAACCAATCTTGAGCTAAGGGGAATCGTTCTACCCAATCCCAGTACTAGCTAAGGGTGATTGACAAGTAACAGAGCAAGGTAGGGTGAATTCTGCATAGTCATGCAGTGTTAGTTAGAGAAGGCACCAGACATTAACCCTTTAGTGACCATTCAAGGCCAATATACATAACTACATGTTAGTACAAATACACATTACTCCACATTTATGTGAGGTAGCTATAAAAGTGATGTGGGAACCCAATTCTGGGGAACAACAGTTGATCGGAGGCATAGTTCCCCCAGACATATTTCCTTGTGGGAGGCAGCAGGTAGCAGGGTTATGGGCCATTTTCATGGGACGATTAATAATAATAATCTTTATTTGTATAGCGTCAAATTATTCCGCAACGCTTTGAATTCGAATTTGAGCAATTAGCATGCAGTGTAAATGCAAAAAAACAAATTGATCACTGTTCATTCACAGGTTCTTATTGCTGACTTTCATCCAGCATAAAAACCATCGCTGGATCGCGGGCTTGTCGTTCAGTGTAAACGCTTCCCACTTCACATAAAAGGTGAAGTGCTGAGCGAGAAGCCCGTGATCCGGCAGTGAAGTCTGTCTGTGTAAATGCGCTGCGCGAACGACCTTAGCGGTGATGTCAGCACTCATGCTGTCGTTTCCCCGACTGTTGTCACCGTGTAAAAGGACCATTAACTGCTAGATAACTAATTAGTTGCTCCAGTGGGTGGATGTAAAAAGTCAGAGGAAATGTGCAGTCTCTCTGCTCTGGAGACATAGACCCAAACCTGTGGAAACTAATAACTAGCTCTGTGTAAGGGGCCTTTTACAAGAGATAGTAAAATGTCAGATTTCCGCAATCCAGCTATAATCTGTGTGATTATCGCTTAGTGTAATCATCATTTTTGCATAAAGTGTCAATGGTCATTAACACTTTATCATCTTCATTTGCATGTAAAAGAGCCTCCAGGAGCAGTGTGCAGATTAATGATTACTGCATGCAGCTGCATTACTCTCCTCGCAGCTGCCAGTTTACAATGTTATCTGCCACCTCCCCAAGGAAATAACAGCCTGCAACCTACTGAGAGATAAATATGTTTGCTTTATCTCCAGTAGCTGAATGATGGATTTTAAGTTCCCCTTAAAATTATTGTTCAAACAAAAAGTGCCCGATACCCGCATTTACATGCAACGATTATCGCTCATTTTCCGTAGTTTGAACAAATTTTGAGTGATAATCGTTACGTGTAAGGGCTCAGTCAGACCGGCGTTTTTTGCTGCGCATGTTTTTTGCGTTTGCGATACGCATCTATATAGAACAAATGCTTTTCAACGGTAGCGGTCACATGTCCGATTTTTACATGCGCATAAAATTAGCACCTACAAAAAAATAGAACATATGGGTGTCACGCAATTCTTTTACACGCAAAGTGCGATTTTTTTTTTCACGTGCGAATAAACATATGTAAAAACGCCCGTCTGACTGAGCCCTCAATGGACCTTCAGAACCCAACAAGCAGATGCTTTTTTTTTTTTTATACAATCACCCGAAAAGGCTGCAACAAGTTAAAGAAAAAAAATAAACCTCACCTGAGGTTTGAAGATCTGCATTCACATCAGCGTCGGTGACTCCCTTCAGAATCTCCATCACTGATTTCCACTGGAAAAAAGGGACGAACTAGAACAGCAAACAGCGCTATATCATCTCTAAATTCTGTCAAAATGCCAGACTACTGGTCAGAACGTGAACGAACCCCTAATATAGTCAATGGGTAACTGTTTGGTGTCATTCGGTTTCACTATAAGATGGAACCATTTGGTATGGGTGTGCCATTTTCCTGTTCCCCGAAAGGAGGAGTAAAACAGAATCCCCTAACGTTTATGTGAATAAACCCGAGGCCTCTTTCAAACAAGCATTATTTCATAGCTAAGTTAGCCATGCATAAAAATCGCGACCATCGGAGCTGAAAAACGCACGAACGAAGATTAGCCACGACTTGGTCGCGGCTATTATCCATGATCTCCTATCCTTCCACACGGCTGGCTGTGGCATAATGCAGGCAAATTACGCCGCAATCCCAAAATCCCTCGGTTGGCAGAAATACTATTAATGACTGTCACTAGAGGCACCTGTCAGTGTTTAGCAGTGCTAGCCAATGCTAAACTCCCTCCACCTCCCTTTTCTGATGGCTTCCCTAGACTCCCTTAGGAGTTTATGGAGCTTCCGGCGTTTTACGGTCCAAAGATAGGGCAAGACATATATTTTCGGCAGCGTGGAATTTCGGTTGCTGAAATCACGTGCCTATGTGCTATATTTTTTTGATTTTTTTTTTATGAATCCATAAGAAACCATTGGCTCTGATGGCCGCAGTTTTTTGCGCGGCTAACTTAGCTGTAAAATAATGTTCATGTGAAAGAGGCCTTAAGCTGCTTGAATTGACGGTGTGTCTGGCGGTGTGTCCTAGGTGATCTCAAGCTAATTTCCCACATTTAGGGCTTAAACACGTGAACGTGAATTTCTCCCTTTATAGAGCCGTGATAAACTCGGCAGTATAACGGGACAAAATGAAACCACTGATCTCAATAGGAGTTCAGTGGTTTCGTTTTCACTGCTGGGATTTCTCGGCCTTGATTTGTATGGCCGAGAAAATCTAGAACCTGCCCTATCTTCCCCACAGGTGGTGAATGCATCGTGCGGGGATGTCGGGCAGCCGCTATCTCCCCGCCTCTTTTTTATTCTAACTCCTGCGCTCTGGCGCAGAGTTTGAACTGCCGTCGAAGGAGATGAAATCTCCCTTATTCAGGTGCAGCTACACTCCATACTGCCGTGCGTAGTTGTGCCTCCGGCAGTGTGTTTTAGCCCTTAGTCCTAGTGCCCACGGCTGTCACGGGCTCCGCAAACGGAATACAGCAGCGGAGCCCGTCACGGCGCCCCCCCAGAGACCCCATACTTACCTCCGGATCCGCCACCTGACATCCCGCATGGCACTCTGGAGCGCATGCGCAGTAGAGCATGACGTGCCGGCAGCGTTTTATGATGCGGTAGGCGGGGAAGCGGTTTCACGCTATCTTCCGCAGTGCTTACACCAAGTGAGTCTCAGCTATTTCTAGCAGTCCCATTCAGATGAATGCAGGAGCAGTGCACGTGCTCAGCCACTGCTCTGTATAAGCTCCTCCTCTTTGGGGAGGAGGGTTGCAGTGAGGAGGAGAGGAGGACACAGGACCCCTGATCTTGGGATTGGTGGGGGTCTCAGAGGTAAGATTCCCGCCGATTAGACTTTTATAATCTATCCTGTGGATGGGTGAAAACTTGATACTGGTACAGCCCCTCTAAATGCAAATACTTTTATTCACAATGGAGCCCTATGGCTGATGGATGCCGCTGTAATGTTATGTGAACATAGGCCTACATGTCTTGAGGGGTTAGAAAAACATGCCTGCTTTCTTCCAGAAAAAGCACCACTTGGGCTGTTTTTGATATTGCATTTACTACCTGGGAGCTGGGCTGCAGTACCAAAGACAGCCTGTAGACAAGAGTGGTGCCATTTCTGGATGGAAGCTGTCTTGTTTTTTAATAGTTGCCTGGCTTGTGACCTGAAAATGTAAAATGTGTTAATGATATCTAAATCTGTCTATAATTGCTTGTGGTCCTTAAGATGCAGCGTGGAGTATTCGAGCAGTATAAGAAACATACCTTGTCTAGGAGACTGTTCCAGATCAGTTCTACTTTTATAATCTGGTAAGTTCTATTAGCCCTGCGGTACCTTTCCCACAATGTACATGTATGTGATATTGTGGGAAGGGGTTAAAGTCAATGTATAACAGTATACTGTAGACTCTTCAGCGCACTCTAGTGGTTTTTTTCACTCCAGATCTGGCAAACGTTTTACCGTACGTGGGTGGTACAGCTGTTGGTCCTCATTTGTCATATACCTTATTAGCTGTCCGTGCGGCCTCCAGTATGTGGGTGAAACCACTACTGAGGTTCGCAAGCGGATAGCTAATCACAAGAGTAATGTAAGGACAAAGAAACGGGATCTACCTATCCCAAAACATTTTGAGGATCATAACCATTCTGTTAGCCAATTACGGTTCATGGTTATTGATTCTGTTGATAGGGACGTTCGAGGTGGTGATAGGGAACGTAGGTTAAAATTACTTGAAGCAAAATGGATTTTTAAACTTGATGTGCTGGCCCCGAATGGCCTTGATCTGGAATACAATCCATTATTGTACTTAACATGATATTGTGCTACTTGGAATTTTTTCATATATTTCTATGTAGTCATTAGAGGTGCTCGTCCATGTTTGATTCGTACTTGCTACTGAAGTATTGATTTTAATTTTTGTATATGTTTGTTTTTTCAGATCGCATGGGGAGATGCAGTGAAAATATACGCAGTTTATGATTGTTCCAGATTGAACCTGTATTGGTCTTCTCTCTATACATAATCAGATTGAATAAAATTATCAGCAATGCAAACTATGATGTGCTTTTGTGTCATACTTACTGGCGGTGTTATGTGTACTGTATATGGTGACACTGGAGTGGTGATTAGCTGAATTTTTTGGCGGTTACTGCTATGGGTGATTAATGATATATCTGATTTTCTGGAGGGATCCATTGGTGCCTTATGCGTAACATTATTGATTGAATTAACGATGGCATTGTTTTGGGGTGATATATTCATTTGGTTGCCAGTATATATTATATTGATGGGTAATTGCTGCGCCTTTAATTATTAGACCCTAATCAATACAGGTAGTATGTGACTGTATGAACACATCGGTAATTTAACGTTTATCTTATATTATGATACTATGTAGAGCCAAACTGAGCTATTGGTGTTAACATACATCGATAAGCTAACCGTATATGGTGTACGCTGTTTGCGTAGATGTTCGCAACTTACGTTGCGGTGATGTGATGAGACACGCGATAACTGGTAAATCTCGCACATGCGCAATAGCCTCATCACTATTTATCGGTAAAGGATCAATATACGGGCATGTCAGCTTCACATGGGTTATGCTGCTGACATGCACGTACTGTGATTTCACTGTGGAGATGCGACGTTTCACATAGGAGCAGCGAATTTCCACGCATGCGCAATCGCTGCGTATTGGGACTTAGCCCAGAAGGCCAAGCTGTGCACTACACTCGAGATATCGCGAGATCTTCAACGGGATCTCGCTGGACGGGGATAGTGACGCTAATAGCATACGACATCACTGGTGAAAAGATCTACAGGTTTGCAACACAGTGTATGACATGAAGGCATTGATGTAATCAATTTGGTATTCTTCACCTGCGTTATATGCACTGAGTCGACCTATAGCATGTGATCTGTTTTAATGGGCTAATGATGTATTGTCTTGTGATTGGTGGAGGTGTGGTCATTGTTGCTATTTAATGTTGTATGTCTGTATACGTGGCTCAGAACTTGACAAAGACCCGTTGGAGCAGGGTCGAAACGTTGTTCATGTCTTATGGGCACAATAAAGATACCAAAGTGATTTTATTCCTTGGAGTGCTGCTCTTCTCTTCTTCATTGGTACAGCCCCTCTAAATGTAAATACTTTTATTTACAATGGAGCCCTATGGCTGATGGATGCCGCTGTAATGTTATGTGAACATAGGCCTACATGTCTTGAGGGGTTAGAAAAACATGCCTGCTTTCTTCCAGAAAAAGCACCACTTGGGCTGTTTTTGATATTGCATTTACTACCTGGAGGCTGAGCTGCAGTACCGAAGACAGCCTGTAGACAAGAGTGGTGCCATTTCTGTCTTGTTTTTTAATAGTTGCCTGGCTTGTGACCTGAAAATGTAAAATGTGTTAATGATACATTTTTTAACTTTTTAAAATCTGTCTATAATTGCTTGTGGTCCTTAAGATGCAGCGTGGAGTATTCGAGCAGTATAAGAAACATACCTTGTCTAGGAGACTGTTCCAGATCAGTTCTACTTTTATAATCTGGTAAGTTCTATTAGCCCTGCGGTACCTTTCCCACAAGGTACATGTATGTGATATTGTGGGAAGGGGTTAAAGGGGTTTAATATTGATGCTTATACTTGGGATAGGCCACCATTGTGGTGGCAGCCCAACCTTGGGAAATGGGAGAAGCAATACTAATGCCAAGACATCTTCCATTGCACTGATTGTAGGGTTCAGCCTGTTTTCACCCTGCTTGTATAACAGTATACTGTAGACTCTTAAGCGCACTCTAGTGGTGGCTACTGGCAGCTGGAGTTCTATCATATAACTATGTCTATGCAGGTGATACAAATAAAACTCAGACCTCCATAAAGATATAAGAAATTGAAGCAAACCTCCAGTTTTGGGACAAAATTCTGTCCTGGGAGCAGAGAGAGAGAGGTTTACATTACCTACAGTAGGTCTTCTCTGCCGCCAGTCCTGTCTGCCACTTCTGTGCCCTGTTTTCGGTCATGCACTATGGGGATTAGGTAGTCTGAAGATTGAGTCAATCATCTTGGATGGCCAAAAACTGGACTCGCAACTGGTGGATCGGAGGGGCGGCAGAGAAGAACTGCAGGTAATTTGCCCGCCACTCAGGTCCCAGGACAGAATTTTGTCTCAAAACTAGAGAGTCGCTTTAGTGGTAAGTGTGTGACATTTTTTTGTTAATACATAACTCTTCATTCTTCATATTTGTAAATGGCTCTTTTTTCATTTGCTCTTTGATAACTGCTTGTAAACCTTGACACGCTGCAGTCAGCAGTTTTAATCTTTGGTTTTGTTCTCTCAGGCACCATTTATCAGATACAGATGTACACAGGTCATAAAGTAGAGTTGTAATCTCAAAAACAATTCTCCCCATCGGTCAGGTAGACATAACACAAAGGTTACCTATTGTGAATATTAGCTCTCAAGACCAGTTCTATCCATGGGGATTGATTGTGGTTAGAGATGAGCGAGCACGCTCGGTAAGGGCAGTTACTCGACTGAGCATCGCTCTTTTCGACTAACTGTCTTCTCGTCCGTGCAGGCTTGGGTGGGCAGCGGCGGTCGGGGGGAAGGGGGGTGTGGAGGGGAGCTGGGGGGAGAGTGAGAGAGATCTCTCTCTCCCCCCTGCTGCCCCCCGATCACCCGCCGCCCCCGCCCCCGAGCCTGCTCGGACGAGAAGGCAGTTAGTCGAGAAGAGCGATGCTCGCTCGAGTAACTGCCCTGACCGAGCGTGCTCGCTTATCTCTAATTGTGGTACATCTGCTATGCATTTAGTCTTGCTAAAGTATTGCTGTCACATCACAGTGACAGGCAAGGAAGCACCTAGTCTATCTGCTGAACAATGAACAATTATATGGCACCCCCATCCACACGCTGGGGGCGGAGGACACCCACAGATAGCAGAAAAAATCAAATGAAAATCTGTTAAGTACAAGTGTATAGGATTTAGAAGAAACAAAAGCTGGAACACATGACGCGTAAAATGTGTAGTGTATCATCCACCTGCAAATAGATTAAGTATCTACTTACTATATTAAACTCTTCCATTATAGAACTACATATCTGCATATTTAGACATGCAATGGAAGGAGGGGAGAAAGTTAGGAAAAGTTTCTTATGTATTTTTTAAAATAAAGAACCAAGCTCGGTTCATATGGAACGAGAATTAAACACAATAAATATAGTACCAGAACCAAGCCCATAACATAAATACAGCACCAGAACTACAAACAATAAATACAGTATCAAATCTAAGGCCGGGTTCACTGGAACCTCTGTTGGAAGGTTTCATCGCAGATCTGGCGCAAAATTCCTGAAGAAATAACATTGCATGTAGTGCTTTTTCTTAGAAACTAGACACGTCCAATTATAGTCAACGGGGTCCTTCGGCGCTGTTCTGATGGATCCGTTCAGCCAGGGGATTCCCCTCCCTGTTCCCCGAATGGAGCAGGATGACAGAATCCCCGCCGCAGATGTGACAGCAGCTTTCGCTCAGTACATAAATACAGCATTGGAGCTAAGCACAAAACATAAATACTACATCAAAACCAAGCTCAGTGCATAAATACTGTATCAGAATCAAGCGCAGTAGAAGGATGAATTATAAAGTCAGTGTTACTCTTCTTGTGTAACACTCAATTTGCATCATATGAAATTACATCTCCCAGTGCGACCTGAACAATAGTAAGAGTATGCTGGGAGTTGTTTTGAAAATAATATCGCATGAGGACATATATTGAGGCCAGTTCTGATCACATTCAATCAGAGGCAGAATAAATATTTACATCCACTGACTCACAAGTGACATCTTCTCTGATCGGAGTCATATACGTTTCTTAAGGCCCATTTAGACTCAACGATTCTTGGTCAAAATTCGCTCAAAGCTGTCTTTTGAGTGATAACCGTTGCGTCTAAATGCACGGACTCCGTGCAGTTATTGTTCACGAGTTGTTCCTCGCTCAATTCTAGTTTTCTTGACTTGAGCGACGAACTCTTATCAGCGGTGCAGAATGTTAACACAGTCGGCAGCGCTGATAAGATTTTTTCAGCTCGCGTCCCGTTGGTAGTTCACAGCAGGACACAAGCTGTAATCACAGACAACACTACAGCTGTTTGCTTATGCAAAACAGTTGTATTGTTTACCGAGTGATAGCGGTGGTGTCCTGCTCCGCCTGCATAGCTCTTAAGTAGCTACTGAGCTACTATAGACAATACAAAGATGATTGCTCAAAACTGTCACTCAAACTGTCGTTTGAGCGACTTTTGAGCGACCACCTGTCATTGTAAATGGGATCTTATTCTTCTCCATCAAGCCTTGACTATTAGATAGGCTCATCGTAGAGACCTATCTGTGCTCTCTCCTTCTCCCCCGCGGCGGAATATCGCTAGCGATATTCCGTCACGGCCGTGGGCAGGCAGTCTTACTGTATAGCTATATGTGTTTGCCTTTGACTTACATTTAAAAAAACTGTATACCTCAAAGTATACATTTTCCTAAATTCAGTGTATCAAAAGCCGTAAATATCTACACTCTTCTATATAGTTGTATCCTGATGTATACTGGCCAAATGTATTGCAAGAGAACACGTTTATGGCATGCACCTGGCTAATTATGATCTATGAGCATGTTAGTCGTGCATGTTTGGAGGATTTCTGGGGGTTCAGACCTAAAATACAGGTAAAGTGTCATGTGAAGCTAGGCTTACCTATATATTTGTGTAGTTCTGCTTATGTGGTAGTGTTCTCTTCTGGATTGATGTCTTTAGTATTGAGCTTCTCGCTGCCGCAGTGTTATGTGGTGTGTTGGTGGTTAAAGATAAACAACAATGGTGATCTTTGTTTTTCAGGGTATTCTGAATCCCATGTTTTGTTGCGTACATTCCCTGGCTTTTTTTGGCCGGAGGAGTTCTGATGCCTGGGTGAGTCAGAACAGTGCAGCAGCGGAAACACCTTCAGCCGGGACCAATCTAGAAGGGTAGGAACCGGCTGTAGTGGAACCAGATTTCTTATTGGGGACACAATCAGTACAAACCACAAAAAAACTGTTCTTTCCAAGTATTATACAGCTGGTGCTCTGTGGGTAAGTATAGAGATTGGGTCCGTACATCTTACTGGATAGCGTAAGTGAGATGTTAAAAGGTTCTACATTTTGAAGCACAGAAACTTGCATGTTTCATCTCTCACAGAGGCACTGATTGAAATTCAAGCGCAGTGACCCCGTTTGTCTTCTGCATCCAGCTGTTTTCTGCACGGAGCGCCTGGCTGTTATACAGCCGAGCGCTCCGTGTGGGCTATGGAGAACAGAGCTGGACCGCTCTGTTCTTCATACCCAGCCTGTCATCAGGGAGCAGGATACAGCTGAAACAATAGTATCAGCTGTATCCTGCTGTGAATCCCCGATAAGGCTCATCGTCGTCTTTCCGCACGCTGAAAGACAACGATCAGCGATGGCATAACGAAAACTGCACGATGTCAGTGCAGTTACACACAACGATTATCGCTCAAAAGACGGCTTTTGAGTGAAGTTTGAGTGATAATCGTTGTGTAAATGACCTTTAGTGAATCTTGCAGGAGGTCTAGCGCATATCTTTCCAAGTTCTAACCACAGCACTCCAAATACGTGAACCACAAATAATAGTACTCATCCATCTAAAGAAAATACTAGCGGTCTGTACTTCAGTCTTAACTCCATAAGAAATGAATCTTGCCTACAACAACCAAGCTTAGATTCCATTTTCCAAACTATTCTAGGATGGCTCTTACAAGCAACACAGATAATGTGGAATCCTGATACAGTTTTAATACAAGTGTCTCACCGAGTCTATATATATATAAAGCTAAATAAATTGTACTACTTAACACTATTTTGGCTTGGCTGTGCTCACATCTGCATCGGAGGATCCACTGCAGATACTTCACATATGCCAAAACCAAAATAGGCAACACGCAGTGCTATTTTTTGGCAAAGTGATGGTAGTTGATGGCCCCTCAACATGGGTCCATGTGACATCTGTGGTTTCTGTCATATGACTGATCTGTCACAGCTTTGACTCAATTTTTCGCCTCCTGTGACTGAACAGAAAAACAGAATTAGCAACACAGATGGGAAAACAATTGTGGATAGCTCAACAATGCTCTCAATGGAATAAAGCCATCGAGCGCACAGTTAACAGCAGTATCACTGCACTCCGAAAATAATTATAATAGGCTCTAAAGATGTCTTTTTTTAAAAAAGTTCATTTTATTCAGGATTAGAGATGAGTGTGGATACTCGCTAAGGACAATTACTCGATCGAGCATTGTCCTTAGCGAGTACCTTCCCAATCGGAAGAAAAGATTCGGCTGCCGGCAGCGGGCGGGGAGCGGTGGGGGAGAGCAGGGAGGAACAGAGGGGAGATCTCCCTCTCTCTCCCCCCTGCTCCCCCCTGCTCACTGCCGCAACTCACCTGTCACCCGCGCCGGCAGCCGAACCTTTTCTTCCGAGCGGGGAGATACTCGCTAAAGACAATCCTCGCTCCAGTAATTGCCCTTAGCGAGTATGCTCGCTCATCTCTATTCAGGATGTTACAAAATCAGTACAAGAACATATTCATACTAAATGTATACAATGTTTCTTTCTTGTTTGTGAGGACAAAAGCAAAGGGATATCTTCTCCGTCATGATAACATGAAGAACAGAAACTGTTAAATTACAATAAACAATTCAACAATCATATTGACTTCTGCGTGTATACTGTATATCTTATTTATTATGTCATACTCTATGCATTTTTTCGGTAAAGCAGTTTATAGTGTTTGGTATGAGGTTAGCCAAAATCCGAGGGTGTCTCTACTGCCATCCGCCTCATAGCAATGGTTTTCCTGGCCAGAAACAGAACTTCCCTAAGGAAGATTCTGGTATAGTGTGGCCATAAATGCCCATCCAGTAAACCAAACAGCGCTATCTTTGGATCTAGGGGGAAAGGGCAAAAGTGGAGAAAGAAAGGTAAAGACATCTGTCCAGAAATTGTAATGTGGGGACATTCCCGTATTAAGTGCCAAAAACCCGCATTCAGTTGATGACATCCATGACAAGATGACGTAGGAATCTTTTCAGGGTTCTATAGGACTGAGGGACTATATATAGTTGTATCAGCTTGTTATTGACAACTGGGGATACAGTTAGATGTGAATCCATCACATCGAGACAGTCTTCTGATGAGAACGTAGGAATGAAGGATTTCCATGTGACATATACGGTCAATGGGATATGGCATACTTGAGCTGATAGTAAGTGTGTGTACAATATGGAAATTAAAGGGGTTGTCCCGCGCCGAAACGGGTTTTTGTTTTTTTTCAAACCCCCCCCCCTCCCCCGTTCGGCGCAAGACAACCCCGATGCAGGGGTTAAAAAAGAACACTGGACAGCGCTTACCTGAATCCCCGCGCTCCGGTGACTTCTTACTTACCCGGTGAAGATGGCCGCCGGCATCTTCTCCCTCGGTGGACCGCAGGGCTTCTGTGCGGTCCATTGCCGATTCCAGCCTCCTGATTGGCTGGAATCGGCACGTGACGGGGCGGAGCTACACGGAGCTACACGGAGCCCCATTGAGAAGAGCAGAAGACCCGGACTGCGCAAGCGCGTCTAATTTGGCCATTAGACGGCGAAAATTAGACGGCAACCATGGAGATGAGGACGCCAGCAACGGAACAGGTAAGTGAATAACTTTTGATAACTTCTGTATGGCTCATAATTAATGCACAATGTACATTACAAAGTGCATTAATATGGCCATACAGAAGTGTATAGACCCACTTGCTGCCGCGGGACAACCCCTTTAATACCTTAGGTCCCTGAGATTTTAATATGCCTATTGTAGAATAGTTAGATATTTTGGTTAAGCCGGGAGGGAATTGGGCATTTAGAGTGTGGTGCAATTGAAAATTATTGAACTGCTGGAGTTGGGGTGTTTGTAGGCTTTCCTGTAGTTGGCTGAATGATGCTCTAAAGATATCTTATATAATCTTATACAATAAAATGATGTACAGATGTGAAAACAGCCTTCGACTGATCAATCATTACACAACAAACCCGATTCATGAAAATTGAGTGGATATGAAAAGTAAGGATGTTGCTCATGATAACCAATCAACACTTCCATTTTGCATAAACAAGCTTGGTTTGAGTTCTTTCCTTTGGCCTTTTTGCAATAAAAAAAGTATTTATGGTATTTATACATATTTATGACGTCAAATCTGAGACTTTCATATTGATGCTTATACTTGGGATAGGCCACCATTGTGGTGGCAGCCCAACCTTGGGAAATGGGAGAAGCTGCAATACTAATGCCAAGACACCTTCCATTGCACTGATTGTAGGGTTCTCAGAGGTAACATACCGGTAGTATGTTAGGCTAAAAGAAGACAAAGTCAATCCAGTTCAGCCTGTTTTCACCCTGCTTGTTGATCCAGAGGAAAGCAAAAAAAACAAACCCAATGAGGTAGAAGCCAATTTAGCCCATTTAGGGAAAAATTCGTTCCCGACTCCATAATGGCAGTCAGAATAATCCTGGATCAACGTTTTGAAAGTTCCTACCTGACTCCAAGACCCGGATCAACAGCCGCGCTGGTTATTTAATGTCTATATAGTATAATATTATAACACTCTAAAAGGGTATCTAAACTCCTCTATGGATTTTGCCATCACCACGTCCTCAGGCAGAGAGTTCCACAGTCTCACTGCTCTTACAGTAAAGAACCCCTGTGTTGGTGATAAAACCTTTCCTCTAACCGTAGAGTATACCCTCTTGTTACCGTCGCAGTCCTGTGTATAAACAGATCATGGGAGAGATTCTTGTATTGTCCCCTCATGTATTTTTTACATTGTTATTTGGTCTCTTCTTAACCATTTTTTTCCCAGGGTTAGCCTCTCTGGGTATTCCAGTCCCTTCATTCTATGTATTAATTTAGTTGCCCTTCTTTGAATCCCCTCAAGCACAGCAACATCTTTCCTGAGCAGCGGTGTCCAGAACGGTACACAGTATTCCATAAGCACTGCGGAATATGTTGGCGCTATACAAATAAAGATTATTATTATTATGAGGGGCCTGACAAGTGCCTTATATATTTTGGAAGAATATTGTTCTCATCCCTTGCCCCTATACCTCTTTTAATTCACCCTAAGACTTTATTTGCTTTAGCAGCAGCTGACTGGCATTGATTGCTCCAGTCAAGTCTACAGTCCACTAGTACCCCCAGGTCTTTTTCCATATCACTTTTCTTTAGGTATAGGAAAATGGCTGTATTTCACCCTAACATGAAATGTACTTTCCTTTTTTAGACTCCCTCCCCCCCCTTTTTTTTAGACTGGGTTCACACAAGAACGGCTCCATTCTGCTTTCCATTTTACTACTTTGTTGTTAGAGCAGGAAAGCAGAATCTCTAAATGCCTTTTGTGAAGGGACTGAACAGTTACAAATGAACCCTATTGACTATTATGGGGTCTATCTGGCTTCCGTTGTGCCGTTCGTCATTTTCCCAGACAAAATAGTACAAAATTAGCAACTTTATGGAAATGTGAAGATAAATCATGAGAAGAAAAGCAAGGTAAAATCACTGTACAGCAGAGCAGCCTACACATCCCCAGGCGAGCCTTTGTTATATCTATATGTGGGCACTGGGTCGAAGTTCATTTTTCAGCTGCTAAGTATATATAATGTATAGATATTTGTGTGCTTTTCATGTATTGAAACTGCTGAACAGGATTAAGACTTGATCAGTGGTGGTCCGCCATTCCAGGTCCCTGGTGATCAGCTGATATCGGGCCCACTGTCAGCGCAGGACGTAGCTGGAAGCTGCAGATGCACTACAGCGGCGCAGGTTGGTTACTGCATTCATATCTCTGAATAAATTCAATGGAAGTTGTGCCTGCAATTACCAACCTGGGCTGCTGCAGTGCTTCCAGCTACTATATCCCTCGTATATTTTGCTACTCTTGGCATTTCTGCACGTCCTGCACTTTTATTTATCACATGTAGAGGTGCACTACAGAGAATGGCCTGTAGGGGGCAACAGACAGACATTCTGGTGCCTGAGAAAAGGGAAAACGCCCACAGGTTTGGTCAGGAAGTGGGATATAAAAGTGTGCATTCCTGCTACAGTCAGGGGAGATGTTGGCTGAGAGAGAGAGCCAGAGAGACAGCTCAGTGGAGCTGGAAGGGCTGCTAGCCCCAGGGTCTAGTGTAGACCAGGAAAGCCTGAGGAGGAAGCCTTTGAGCACCTTGCATGGTGCAGCTTTTATTAATGATTGTACATGGACTTGAGCACCCTGCGTGGTGCCTCTGATATTTTGAGAGATTTTTTTGTGCTTGGAAAATAAAGTCTGAAGTGAGTTTTTTACCCACAACTTGGAGTTCAGTGTGGAGGAAATACTCACAGACAATATTAATTTGTTGGGGAAGTTTACCCCCTTTCTTCCCTGCATAAGATTTCAAAAGCTTGTACTTTATGAAATTATCTTTATTTTGTAAACTTTCAATAAAAACGTATGTTTAAAAAAATATTTTACCAAGTACAGACTTAGGCGGGCTTAACACAACCGAATTTCAATGGCAGAATCTGTAGACGTCCCCCGCATGGATGATGCACTGTATCGCCAGCCGGGGTCACAGCCAGATTGCGCTACAGGCTTTCGCATGCAGAACCTTACTCGTTTGTGTGCAGCTGGACTTAGAGGAATACTCCAAGCAAAACTACTACTGCGTTGTGCCTAATGTGCCTTTGGTGGTATTCAAATGCTGATGCCACGCAATACCCTGCACTTGGCATAAAGCTGCTTTTGCACAAGGCGACTGTTGGATGCTGAAGTGTCCAATGGCCATCTCAGCCATGATCTCTCCTGTGCTTTTGCATAAGTGAATCATCACACAGTAAAAAGGCAGTCATTCATAGATAAACCACTGCCTGTTTAATCTGAACGATGCAGCGGCAGACCAACTTTGTTTTTCCTGTCTGCAGGAAAGATCTGATTAGCGCCCATGTGAAAGGGGCCTTATGTCTGCATAAAATGAAAAGTTAAAGTTAGGGCTCTTTCACACGGGTGCTGCAATTTTTGGCCACCCCCGCACCATGGGCGAAAATCGCATGAACGGGAGGCAGCCATAACCAAGTCGCGGCTGCATCTCCTGATTTCACGCCCATTCACACAGTCGGGTGCGGCGTATATAAGCCGCAGTCCGGAATACCATCAGCCAGGGAGAGAGAGTTCAGCTCTGCTAAACTCTCTGTCCCTTACCAGCTGCCGTCAGGAGGGGAGCGGGAGCTTAGAAGTGCTAATCCTGCTAAACTCCATCCCTCCTTAGCCTATGGCAGCTGCCGGCAAGAGGAAGGGAAAGGGCTTTAGCAACGTGAGCTGCGGCTAAACTCCCTCCCCCTTCCCTTTTTTGACGTCTCTCATCGGCTCCCATAGGAGTCTATGGCTACGACTGGCATATTTTGGCCAAAAGATAAGTCAAGCCAGCCGGCTGATTTTACGTGCTGCAAAATCGCCCATCTGAACAAATGCATTGGAATCCAATGCTTCAGATGGTCGTGATTTTCGTCCGCGATAAAATGCTTGTGTGAAACTAGCATTAGGCAAATGAATTATCGTTTGTCATTCATCGATTATTGTTGAAATTTGCATAATCCAACAATTTTTTCAACGATAATCATTTCATGTAAACGGGCTCTTATGCCTCTTTTACACAAGATGATTGTTGTTTGAACGAATGCACGAGCGAGTGACGTCACCGCTAATTTGTTTGCAGTTGTTTGCTCTCGTGCAGAATGTTTAGACAGGCAGATCATTGCTACAAATTGCTCCTTTCTCGCTCAGTGCTTCATATTCCTATGAGCAGGAAGTGTCGAAACTAGAGATGAGCGAACCTACTCGGTCACGTCCCTTTTTCACCCAAGCGCTGCGATTTTCAAGTACTTCTGTACTCGGGCGAAAAGATTCGGGGGGGCGCCGTGGGTGAGTGGGGGGTTGCAGCGGGGAGTGGGGGGGAGAGGGAGAGAGAGGGCTCCCCCCTGTTCCCCGCTGCTACCCCCCCGCTCCACCACGCCTCCCCCCGCCCTCCGGCGCCCCCCGAATCTTTTCACCCGAGTACGGAAGTACTCGAAAATCGCGGTGCTCGATCGAGTAATTACTCGAAACGAGTAGGTTCGCTCATCTCTAGTCGAAACGTAACAAGAAGTGAGCGAGCCGCCAATGATTTTTATGCAGGCTGAAACTGAGCAACAAACGAAAAGCGAATGATGGCTCACGTTAAGATGTAACGATTATCGTGCACTTTCGTTCATTTGAGTGAATTTTGAGGGACAATCGTTATGTGTAAATGGGGCTTCAGTATAGAAATTTATATTACCATGTATACTGGGACCCTTTGCTGACATAAACAAGGGTGGACAAAAATATGGAAATACCGTACGAAATACATGGGATTTTAATCATTAGCACTGAGCTGCCCCTTTGACCCCTGCTTGGTTGAGAGTTTTCCCACCAAATTTGTGCTGACTTCACCTCTTGCCCTGCTCTGGGTGATTTTGGGAGCAGCTGGTAACAGCAGCTGAGTGTCTCAAACCCCTGACCAATGGAACCTTGTTGCTCGGGCATATGTTCACTTCTGCCCGGCAGCATTTGTGTCATATTACCTCCCCTTAAATCACATGGGATTATAAATCATATTTCAATAAGACATGTAGGGATCGATTTTCAGGCATGCATTTTGTATGATGTGTCCATATTTTTGTCCACCCCCTGTATGTTTGGCCAAGTGCCCAAACGCAGTGTCCACTTATCCTTATTCAACTTTTTGTTGTATGAGATAGATAGCATCAGCCAGCAAAACACAGCAAGATAGTCAGGCTTTACTGTGACTACATCTCATAGCTATTTACTGTATATGACCAGTGCTGATACCGCTCTCACAAATCCATCTTTTTACTGTGACTTGATCAAAGGTTGAATGGGGTCAGATAAGAAAGAAGCTTCCATTGTTAAATTGGGCTCTGCATTTTAATGTGCAGGCGCTTTTTAAAGCAAATTGGATTGATCTTGTATCATTAACAAGTGGAAAGCACAATGTGTTGTCAGCATTATCTTTAGACAGTAACATAAAGCTGCCCGGTGGCATCATCTTTATGGAAGGATTAAATCGGTATTTTCATAAATCTAATGTTATCTCTAAATTTTCCCAGAACATTGCGATTGGGAGGATTAGTAGTGCTTCCAAGAACAACTGCTGCAAGGTCTCTTTTAAAATTTCTCCTCCAGAGCAGCGCTCCTGGCCACCCGCTATGCAAGGAGCAGCAGTCAGCTCCATTCAAACGAATAGGGCTATGTCTGCAGTTCCCTCAATGGCAAATTTTTGGGATCACTGAAAATGGGCTTATTCACATGAACGTATATCGGTCGCGTTTTCACGGCCAGGCGATATATGCGACCATTCCAATGCATCAGTTCAGATGGCCAATTTTCCAGGACACAAAAGCGGTGCACATTCCCGACGGCCATTTTTACGCCGTCCGGAAAAGACAGTTCTGGAACTATGTTCCGGCTGGAATACGGCGGCCAATCCCATAGACTCTTTCCCTCCCTATCTCCGCCCCTTGTTGGCTGCCAGCGATGGGAGGGGCGGGAGCTAGTGTGCTAAAATCCCACCCTTCCCCTTACCAGCAGCTCCCATAAACTGGAGCAGAGAGAGGGAGGGGCTAGCTCTGCTAAGCTCCCGGCCCCACCCATTGTTGGCAGCTGGCAAGGGGGTGAGAGTTTAGCAGTGCTAAACTCCTCTGCCCAATGGCATCCTGGGCCTGAGGCGTATTTGCGCTGCAGCCTTGGCCATCTGAAAAGGCATTAAAATGGGAGTTGCAGCCGCTACTTGGTCACGGCCATGCTGCGGCAGTGACGTAGCCAACCGGAGGTCGCAGCGCCTGTATGAAGGAGCCCAAAATCTGTGGAAGAGTCAGTGTGCAACACTGCAAAGGGGTACCCTGGACACTTGACAAACGTGAAGAGGTGGGAGGGATAAGTGTTGGCTTGTCACGGCGGTTCTTACCAGGCTCTCTTCCCTGAGGGATGACACATAGCCAAGGCCAGAGCAGGATTGCAGTAGTAGTTGTCATGGGTGACACCACCGTTCCCACACACCGGTATGCTACACGACAGAGAATGAACACAAATACTGGTGTATAGAACCTCGGGTCCCCAGGACTGGTTTGGGCCCAGTATAAACTTTACTTGTAATAAAACTTTTGCAAAACAATTATTTACAGTAATTCAGGTACAATTCTTCACAGTGCAGGTAGAAAGAGATCAGAGGTCAGGGAGGATACACAGGATGAAACCGGTCCTACAGTCCACGTTATCTGTAAGGTACCACTCCTGGATTGGGAGCACTCCAAGGGAAAAAGAGGGGTAGGGGTCACTCCACACACACTCAGGCAGTAATTAACTTGACTTTTAGTAATGGCACCCCGCACTTGGAGATGCGTGGGTGTGACTTAGTAGCGTACTTCTACACGGTGATCCAGGCTTTGGACAGCCATACAGGATCAACTTGTGGGATTGAATTAGTATCTTTGCACTGGGTCTCTCTATACAAAATTACTTACGAGTGCTCTCTCTATCTGTTTTAGGGCTCACTCCACTCACTCCACTCACATCCAGACTACAGTCGCTACAGGATATCTCTCCTTCTCCTCTATCTTCACCACAAGGAATCTGAAGGTGCTTCCATGTGGCTCTCTGTTAGCACTCTCTTGTGTCAGGCAAGATGATATTCCACAACTCTAGAAGATGGATCTCAGACCCTTTCCCGCTCTCAAGCACTTCTATTTATACCTTCAGTAATACTACATGACATGACAAACTGATACATTTACAGGCAGGCAATGATTTTATTAGAGTTAACCTCTCAAGTGCTGCTGCTGTGCAACTCACACACTGGAAATAACAAGACAGGCTGACATTTATGACATTTATGGAAGGGACCAAGATGGTATTCTGGGACACTACAGTTTGCCCCTACTTAAAAATAAGCCGCCCCTGGCGCCTCCAAAACAGAGTGTATACATCCGAAGTCAGGCCATTTTAAATGTATTACTCTCATCCCCTTTAAGAACACACTGTGCAGTCACAGAGTGTGCAAGGCGAAACCTGTAAAGACAGCTCCTACCCCTGGTCACTTATATGTTAGGATGTACTCACTCCCAGTGTACTGTAACTAAAAGAAGTGTCATTTCTATGTGTGGCTTTTTATTTATGACAGTGTGTAAAGGACTGTGACTTGCAAGTACATTACAGAAAAATCTACTAGGCTGGACAGAATCCAAAAGCACTAGTATTGCTATGGAGCTTCCTACATAACTTTACTCCAAAGGCTAGAGATGTAAGATCAGTGGAATGATCAACACTGTTTCTTACAGAGAAGGGAAACACACTGTTACCCTACACAAAAATATGAAAGGGTGACTGGCAGGACAAAAGAGCAAAAATGATCATCGGAGCAGTCAGTAGCTTAAGTCAATACCGCTGTCCATGACTTGAGAAGAGGTGAATGAAAAGCCCCGCCCCCCGTGACAGGCTGGGACGGGCTGCAAACACTCAAGACTGGACTTAGGGGTACACAAGAGACCTCCAGTCATACACATATAGCTATCATACCATGCACACAGTCTCAAGCATAGGGTGACCTTACCATACTAGCATTACTAAATTAGCATAAATTAGCATTACTTGATTGCATTTAAACTAGACATTAATTATGCATTTGAATAATGAATAACTTTAAGTAAGAAATTATTTTAGAGAGCATGAGCAAGTGAAATTTAAACTGAAATACGCCTTTACTTTCTTCCTCCAGCACGTAGCTTAAACATTTTAAACGTTGTATTAACTTTACATAAAACGTTTCAACATGAAAAAAACCATTTGCAAGAAGGGCATGACTTTGCAGTGCTTGTATTAGGGCATAATGGGGAAAACAAAGAGAAAAAAAACTCTCTTGCGCAAAGAGTGTTTTAGAAGATGAACTGGTCCTTCTGCTTTTTAAAAGCCTGGGAAACATAAATTTCCTCACTTCCCTACTCTGTGGACCAGTCAGACGGGGACGGCATGCTTTTCCATGAGGAAATCCTCAAGGATGCCACTGATGAGGGACTATCTGCATTCCGGAGCTGGCGGCATGGCTGGCATGCAGTTCCTGAATCACCGGCGGCCTGGTGAACGGGGGCCTCAGCTCTTTCCACAGTAACAAATGCTTCTGAGCACCGAAGTGGACTTGTACCCCCGGGTCCTCAAAATCGTGCAGGAAGGGATGCAACACGAGGGTATAAGTACTCGAGCTAGCTTGTTGTCTCTGTGAACCACTATCCAGGAGAACAGCGGCTCCTCTCTCCCCTGTGGCCACAGTTGCGGTACCCGTCTGGATCGCTGTATGTCCACAGAAGGGATCGCTGGCAGCAGCGCGACCTCCTCCATCGGCTTGGGCAGTCTCCGTGGTCTGGTCGGTTAACGTTCTCCAAAGGGAATCAGCCTCTTCTTTGGCGGCAGCACTGGAGTAATGCTCTTCATTTCTTTCAGAAGCTCCAGCTTGTCGCTCCAATAGAACTGTGGCTTTGGAGGTGGGTAACCTGCGGGTACTCCCTAGATCACTCAACTGTCAGCAGAAGTGGGAGGAGACATCTCAGTTTCTAAGCCCAGGAGTTTGCAGCAGCAGTTAACTCCTCCTACTTTGGGCTACAAGTCCATTTAGTAGGTGTAGTCCCCCCCCCCCCCCCTTACTTTGTGCCAGGCCAAGGCGTAGACTTTTTTGGCACCAAGCAGCTTTGGCTGGAGATTCTTGGCGAGAGTAAGCCATAGAGAAGAGCTCTGTGAATTGGGCGCCATCTTTGGTGGCCCCATTAAAACTTAAGTGGCAATCCATTAAACTGATATGGCGCAACAGTTCAGATTTTGTTCCAAGTGGCGCTAAACAAAGGAACACTGCAACACCCCAGAGGGGTACCCTGGACACTTGACAAGTGTGAAGAGGTGGGAGGGATAAGTGTTGGCTTGTCATGGTGGCACTTACCAGGCTCTCTTCCCTGAGGGATGACACATAGCCAAGGCCAGAGCCGGATTGCAGGACACCTTCGATACCCTTAATATAGGGAATGCCAATAAACAGGATGAGGAGGGGGTAGTAGTTTGCACGGGTGATGCCACCGTTCCCACACATTGGTATGTTACATGGCAGAGAATGAACACAGACACTGGTGTATAGTACTTTGGGTCTCCAGGAATGGTTAGGGCCAGGTATAAACTTTACTTATAATAAAAATTTTGCGAAACAATTATTTACAGTAATTCAGGTACAATTCTTCACAGTGCGGATAGAACAGAGATCAGAGGTCAGGGAGGATACACAGGATGAAACCGGCCCTACAATCCACGTTATCTGTAGGATACCACTCCTGGAAAGGGAAAGGGAGCACTCCAGAGGAGGAAGAGGGGTAGGGGTCACTCCACACATACTCGGGCAGTAATTAACTTGACTTTTAGTAATGGCACCCAACACTTCTACAGATAGTGCATACATATTACCTATTTTAAATGCTGGCCGTTCCCATAGACTCCTATGGGAGGCTATGAGAACCATCAGAAAAGGGAAGGTAGTTTAGCACACTAACTTTGCTAAGCCCCCCCCCCCCCTGTCCTACCCCTTCCTAGAAGCAGGAGAAGGGGAGAGGGTTTAGCACACTAGCTCTGCTAAGCTCCTTCGCCCTCTCTTTGCCTGCAGCCGGCAAGGGGCGGAGAGGGGGTGGAAAGGGGAAGGGAGTCTAGCAGAGCTGAACTCTCTCCCCTCAGCCAATGGTATTCTGGGCTGTGGTGTATACATGCTGCAGCCGGCCGTCTGAATGGGTGAGAAAACGGAAGATGCAGCCGAAGCTTGGTGGCGGCTGCCTCTCAGTCATGCAATTTTCAGCCGCAATTCAGGCGGTCGGATGTCACAGCGCCTGTGTGAAAGAACCCTTAGGCCTCATGTCCACGGGGAAAATCAGGCCCGCTACGGATTCTACATGTAGAATCTGCAGCGGGTCCCTCCTGCCCCGCGGACATGAGGGCTGAAAATAAGAATTTAAAAGAATTTACCTATCCGTAGCGGGCGGGGAAAGTCTCCTGTTCCTCATGGCCGGATCTTCTTTTTCGGCCGGCGGATGAATTCGTCACGCCGGCGGCACGTCGCCGGCACGTCGTCGACGTGCCGCGCGCATGCGCCGGGCACATCCGCCGAGCCGAAGCAAGAAAGATCCGGCCGTGAGGAATAGAAGACATTCCCGCTACGGATGGGTAAATACTTTTAAATTCCTATTTTATATAGAAGCCCGCGGGAGCCCGCGGGAGACCCGCACGAAAATGGAGCATGGTCCAGATTTTTTCATGCTCCATTTTTTTAAAATCCCTTTTATTGACCATCCGCGGGTATTTATCTACCAACGGGTGGTCAATGCATCCCTATGGGATGCGGATCCGCATGCGGGAGATCCGCTGCGGATCTTAAATCATATTTTGCCCATGGACATGAGGCCTTAGTGTGTATTCAGAACTAGCTGTCAATCACAAATAAGACCACCTACTGGACCTCTAAGCTAAGCATAAGCAAAGAAGAAATAATGAATAAATTAGACGTTATGCTGACTTTCTTCCCATAAACTATATATCAGGCTTCTTTCCAACGTCCGGCGACTTCACGGTCGGCCAATATACACTACCATCTGTGGTTTTAAGTTTCTGAACAGATTTCTGAACAAATCTAATGTTTGTGCGCCTGTTCACACGGCATGGACTCCGGCGCATATATGCCGAGGATACCATGCCGTCGCCCCTTTCCCCTCCCTTCCACCCGTAGGCTCACCTCTGCTGTCCTCCCTGCTCGCTCTTTGCAATGGAAGCGGGCGGGACATGGGTGGAGCTCAGCGCCACTCAGTCCTGCCTCCTCCCATTGCTGGCTGTGGATAAGGGACACGGACGGGCCTAGCGGGGCAGGGAGGAGAGCAGAGGGAGGGAGTTTAACAGCCATGGTGCTAAACACCCTCCCACCTCCGGCCGCTGTCATGGGCAACCCATAGGAGCCCATGCAACGGCTGATGTATTCTGGCCCAAAAGATAGTTCCAGGACTATCTTTTGGGCCCAGCAAATATATTGGCTGGCCATGTGCTTTTACATCACAAGAATACGGCCATGTGATCTGATGTATCGGAATCCAATGCATCAGATCACAGCATATATCGGCCGACTAGGAAAACGGCGAGCCAATATACACTCGTGAAAAAGAAGCCTCAGATTGCTCAGCTTCTCCTGCTTCATACAATGATGCCTGCAGAATGGACAGCATTTTCAATGTAAACGGTTCCCTGCTTTGGTTCTTAAAGGGAACTTGTCACTGCTATCTCACCCATAAAACTGATTTTACTCCCGGGTAGTGAATGAAAAATCAATCCCTACTAATGCCCTCTCTTTTCCTAATAAGTCATGTGCCTCTGCAATTACATTCCAAAGTTATCCTGCATTGTTTGCAAATCAGCCAGTCATTTGGCCAAGAAGACTCACGCTGATTCATCAGAAGCCAGACAGCCATACCTTCTTTCTCTTGATGTTTCCTGTATAATGGGGAATGCAATGAGCTGTCTATCAAGAGAAAGATTCGCTCAGCAGCTCATGAATCGGCGTGACTCTTCTCAGCGAGATGACCTTTCCGTACTGATTTGCATACAGGGTGGGAATATACCTCATCGCGGAAGTACATGGATTTGTTAAGAAAATAGAGGGCCGTAGTGATTGATTTTTCATCCTCTGCTAGCCAACTAAATTAGCTTTGGAGGTTAGATTGGTACAACAGGTTTCCCTTAAGGCCGCAGTGATTTTTGTCTTTTTCATCTCCGCATTTTCAAAACTATGTCGACATAGCAGTATAATATGTTAGGCTGAAGGCAGGCAATGTCCATCTAGTTCAGCCTGTTTCAACCCCCCCCCCCCCTTCCCCTCCTTTGATCCAGAGGAAGGTGAAAAAAACCAAATGAGGTAGAAGCCAATTAGCCCAATTCCTTCCCGACTCCATAATGGCAGTCAGAATAATTCCTGGATCAATGTTTTGAAAGTTCCTACCGTACTCCAACTCCGCTGATTATTTAATGTCTATATCCTGTAATATCATAGCACTCTAGAAAGGCGTCTTGTCCCCTCTAAAACTCCTCTATTGATTTTGCCATCACCACGTCCTCAGGCAGAGAGTTCCACAGTCTCACTGCTCTTACAGTAAAGAACCCCCTTTCTATGTTGGTGATGAAACCTGCTTTCCTCTAACTATAGAGGATGCCCTCTTGTTACCGTTGCAGTCCTGGGTATAAACAGGTCATGAGAGAGAACCTTGTTTTGTCCCCTAATGTATTTATACGTAGTTATTTGGTCGCCCCTTAGGGTGACTACTAGAGATGAGCGAACGTACTTGGTAAGGGCGATTTCGCAATCGAGCACCGCGATTTTCGAGTACTTCACTACTCAGGTGAAAAGTACTCGGGGGCGCTGTGGGGCGGGGGGTTGCAGAGGGGAGTGGGGGGTAGCAGCGGGGAACAGGGGGGAGCCCTCTATCTCTCCCTCTCCCCCCCCACTCCCCGCTGCAACCTCCCACTCACCCACAGCGCACCCGAGTACTTTTCACCCGAGTAGTGAAGTACTCGAAAATTGCGGTGCTCGATTGCGAAATCGCCCTTACCGAGTACGTTCGCTCATCTCTAGTGACTACCCACTACAGTTCTTTTTCACTGCGAAATTTGCAGCGTTTTTTTTCTCCAGGGGTCTATGGGACTTGTTAATGTTAAAATCGCATTGTGCAAAATCTCGATTTTGCTGTAAACTGCGATTTTGCCGCTATGCGTTTTTAACATTAGAAAGCCCCATAGACACCTGAAGAAAAAGAAAACGCAGCAAATTCGCAAATGCTAGTGGGTAGTCACCCTTAACCGTCTTTTTTCCATGGTGAAAAATCCCAATTTTGTTAGCCTCTTTGGGTATTCCTGTCCTCCTTTGGGTATTCTTGTCCTCCTATTCTGTTTATTAATTTAGTTGCCCTTCTTTAGACTCCTTCAAGCACTGCTACATCTTTCCTGCACCGGTGACCAGAACTGTACGCAGTATTCCATGTGAGGCCTGACAAGTGCCTTATATAGTGGAAGAATAATGTTCCCGTCCCTCACCCCTATATTTCTTTTAATGCGTTCGACGATCCCGATCTTTGTGGCAGATTGCCCTATCTTCCCCCCTTATAATCAAGTCCCCCACCACTAGGACCTGTCTAGTCTGCCCTGCGCTCCCCTTCCTCTTCTAAAGCCCCATTTACATTGGACGAGTGTCGGGCAAACGATGCCCGACACTCGTCCCTGTATCCCCGCGCTCCCATGCTCCTTGCACAGCTAGCTCGCACACGGGGCGGCCAGCAGGGGGGGCGGGGCAGTGCAAGAGATTCCTCTCGCTCCCCCGCCCCTCTCCATTGAGATACACAGGTGCTGTTCGCTATGGAACGACGGCTGTTTAAACTGCACGATGAGCGATGATCGTCATCGCTTATCTTTTGGGCTGCTGAAAGATGAGCGATGACGATCATCGCTCATTGTGCAGTTTAAACAACAGCCGTTCCATAGCAAACGGCGCCTATTTATCTCAATGGAGAGGAGCGGATAGCGAGAGAAATCTCCTGCCCTGCCCTACCCCCCCTGCTGGCCGCTCCGTGTGCGAGCCAGCCCTGCTAGCTCCCATGCAGGAGCACAGGAGCGCAGGGATACAGGGACGAGTGTTGGGCATCGTTTGGCTGACACTCGTCCAATGTAAATGGGCCTTTACTGTAGCAGTAATCCCCCTGGCGTTCAGAAGGCATGTCGGGCTGCAGTGGTGCTGACCTTGTAATGGCATCCTCCTTATCTGCCAACTTTGCAAACTTGTTGGCGTGTGCCAGTTCAAAACTAGCCTCCCTGGTTCTCCTCTCTCTACCTCGTCTGTCACCCAGCTAGCTGCCTGCTCCTCCTGCTCTTCCGAACTACCATCCACCTCTGCATCTACCCCAGTGAGCGTCCGCTGAGTGAGCAGCAAACTCCTTTCCATGTTGTCAATGGATCTCAGAGTTGCCACTCGCCCATTTAGATCCAGGAATTGTGCTTCCAAATGTGCGAGGTGCATGCATCTTGCGCAACAGTATGCACCCTTGATCAGCTGATCAAGGACGGCATATATGACACAAGTAGCACCCTGGATGGGGTTGTCAAGCATGGAGCACATTCTAGTGGTGATCCACAGAAGTAACGAGAATCAGCTAGATCACACTCCTCACGTGCCGCTGCCCGTTCGCAACCACTCATGTGCCTCTGCCCATTCGCAACCACTTACATGCCTCTGCCCATTTGCAACAAGTCACGTGGCTCTGCCCGTTCACAACCAATCACGTGCCTCTGCCTGTTTGCAACCACTCACGTGCTTCTCACCGTTCGCAACCACTCATGTGCCTCTGTCCGTTCGCAACCACTCACATGCCTCTGCCTGTTTGCAACCACTCACGTGCTTCTCGCTGTTCGCAACCACTCAAGTGCTTCTCACCGTTTGCAACCACTCACATACCTCTGCCCGTTCGCATCTTTTTTTTTCAATTTCAGTTTGTTTTTTTTAATCACTCACAGGCTCTCACTGCCTGCTCACTTTCAGTCATTACTGCCTTGCTTCACTTGCACACTCACTTCCTCTCTTACACACCCTTACTTAACACCTCCTCACCTACTTGTCTTTTTCGCCCTCTTTCACCCACTTACTTACACCCACTTACACACACAAAATATACTTATCTGCCCTTGTCAGCAGCAGTCTTCTTCACAGCTCATCTTGACAGCTCCTTTTCACCCTGGTGACGTCACCTGCAGCTCAGCGTTGGTACCTCTCTTTCCCGGCGGTTGCACACTCTGGTCGCCTGCCGCTCCTGGACCAGCTCCTCTTCTCCCCGCCGATTGGATCCTCCTGCAGCTGTTCTCCAGAGGCTCCCCTGGTCTTCTTGCGGCTTTGGTATGATAGTATGTCTAACTGTTCATTACATGTAAATCATACTCCATCTAACATATGGGTTCTATTAACAATATGCTATGTACCTCAATGTAAAAGGAAATGTACCATACTACACAATATTACTCCTTGTATCCATGTCTCTTTACCCACTCTCCCCGCTGATCTAATCTTAAATATGTGGCCAAATGTCATATGCCTTGAGAAATGGATTTTAAATTGGTTCAATAAATGCACTTTAAAAGACTATTAATTTATACGACCTGTTGTACGATCGATACATGACTCTTTTCAGACCGCTATACACTCTCTCCAATAGACGGTAGGAATTGGAGAACAGGTAAGTATAAAAAATACATCCCCCGGCTCCCCAAACAGCACCATAACTTAGTTTATGGTGCTGTTTGGAAGTGACAGGTTTCCTTTAACCTCCATAAGGTGGTATGGACAGAGAATCCCCAGAAGTATTGGTGGACTGAAGCCACCAATACGCAGGACCAAAGCAGGGGACAGGAATTGTAGTCTGATTACAGCTATATGTCAGTCTTACTTAAGTTGTTTCTCAGAAATGCACATAAAGATCTACAGGATATAGCCCAATTGTATGGAAAATTGTGCCTTGAGCAGCTTCCAACTGGTTGTGATTAGCTGATGATGCAACACACATTTCTCGGACGGTAAGGATATGTAACATGAGTACATGACCAATCACATGTTCTGCAGACTCGTGACGCGACTCAGCTGGATGGTCCTAAAAATCACTTTTGAATACGTGTAGCTTTCCAAGTTCAGAGGGCGCCATCATTGTTTTTTTTCTGTTTGAGAAACATTGATTGCACTTATTTCTAAACCGATTGGGGTTCTTTGCTTTTCAACAATGTCAACATGTTTGCTTTTGTGTTAACCTCATATCTAGCTGAGGTTATCTTCACTAATTTCTACTGATTAGTCTTGTTTCACGTAAAGTATAGAAATCAACCAACGTGCATGAGGCACATGTTCTAAGGCCTCCTTCACACGAGCGTGGAAATCACGCCGAAGTTACCCGCGCAAAAAAAAAACCCCACAGCTAAGGCCTCTTTCACGTGGCGAGCTAGGCACGCAAAAATCGCACGCTTAAGAAAAACATGCAGCTACTAGAACCAATGGTTTCCTATGGGAGCGTTCAGATGAAGGAATCTGAACATTCTATAATAATAATAATCTTTATTTGTATAGCGCCAACTTATTCCGCAGCGCTCATAAGAAACCATTGGTTCTAATAGCCGTGTGTTTTTTAAGCGCGTGACTTTTGCGGTACCGAGTTCCCTGTGTGAATGAGCCCTTAACCCCTTAGTGACGGAGCTTTTTTGCTTTTTTCAATTTTTGTTTTTTCCTACTCCCTTTTAAAAAATCGTAGCTCCTTTATTTATCCATCGACGTCGCTGTATGAGGGCTTGTTTGTTACGTAGTTTTACGATAGCGCCGTCACTAAGGGGTTAATGGGCAAAAAATAGTATGAATGGATGATTTCCCCTAATCTAGTCCCAAGCTTAATTAGCGGTGAAATTGCCCATTCACACGATCAGGAGCTGCGTGCCGCAGAAAAAAATGTGCTGCTGTTCGGAATTCCCTCGGTCAGTAGAAATCCTCCTAATGACTTCTAATGTCTAAACTACAGACACCTGTCTTGTTTCCGAGTGTTGGACGCAGGTAAACTCCCTCTCCTCTCCATTTTTCCAGCTCCCATAGGAGTCTATGGAAACTCCTGAGCATCGCACACCAAAGGTAGGTTAGGTCTTATCTTTTCACGTAGCAGGGAATTTCAGTTGCGGGATTTCAGTCATGCATGTCCTATTATTTTAGGTGCGATTTTTTTTTTTATGCACTTAAAATTTTTTCATCTTAACCTTTCCATAGGAATCCATTGGTTCTAATAGTAACAATTTGTTCGCGTTTGTAACTTAGCTGCGCAAATACGCTCGTGTCAAAGAGGCCTAAATCTGAAAATGTAAACATGCCAATGACCTGTTTCCATATGATAATAATTAGAGATGAGCAAGTATACTCGCTAAGGCACATTACTCGAGCAAGTAGTGCCTTAGCCGAGTATCTCCCCGCTCGTCTCTAAAGATTCGGGGGCCGGGGAGCAGCGGGGGGCGGGGAGGAACGGAGGGAGATCTCTCTCTCCCTCTCTCCCCCCTGTTCCCACCTGCTCCCCGCTGCAATTCACCTGTCACCTGCATCGGCCCCTGAATCTTTAGAGACGAGCGGGGAGATACTCGGCTAAGGCACTACTCGCTCGAGTAATGTGCCTTAGCGAGTATACTCGCTCATCACTAATAATAATCCTAATAAAGTAAAATGTAGTATATTTATAAGATGAGCATATGGTTAGCTAGAATTGATAATTTAGAAAAAAATCTATTCTCTCTAAATAATATTTCTTATGTTTTTATAGCACACTTGTAGAGGCCTGAAGTTTGCGGGGGCCCTCCATAATTTTATACGTTTGTCTCATGCAATTGTATTGTCAGTGTCTTCTATGTAGTGTGCATTTGAGATGTGTATTGCACCTTTGCAGCACTGAATGGGTTAATGTCTGGGGTATGTCTGAGAAACGTATCATGTTGTATGTCATGTGACTATGTTTAATATATGTGTTGGTAAGGATGTTATGCGAGTTAGTCAAGAGAGTCTGGGAGAGGCTTTGTCTTCGAGTGAGTGAGCCCCACAGACTTTGATCGGTCTGTGTGGGGAAGAGTGGAAGAAGCAGAGAGATCCTTCAGCTTGGCCTGGGTCTACTATACTCAGTGTGTCATCACTAAAACACAGAGAGAGAGAAGGAAAGCACCTAAAGTGTGAGTGTTGACTAATAGAGAGTAGGAGCGGAAGAGTGTCGCCGGGAGCGGGATCACACAGATAACTGAGACTGTGGATTGTCTGGATTACTCCGAGAGAAAGCCTCCTAGTCACACCACCTTCAAGAAGTGTAATTTGTGCTGACCTGCTGTTATTTTATTGGAGTTAAGTAAACGAACATTACCGACTGTTCCCCGTTTTGTTCAGAAAGTTATCCCTGGGTGTGGACTATTTATTACAACTTCAGGATTCACCGCTGAGGACGGAATGGTGGCGTCACGAGTGACAAAGAACTTTAAGGTAACCACTAGTTACTCTTTCCCTGTGACCTCCCCCAGCAGTAACTTGGACAGGTCCTGAGCTACCCCCAGGAGAGGAGACGGTAGAGCCACCCGTGACTGAAATCCTTATCTACCCCACCATCTCCTCGGTTGAGGCTCTAATACCCTGCTGTACCGCCTCTAACGTGGATACAAGATGTGATACGGGCGGGCATGGAGGCTCTAGTACCCTGTTGTACCGCCTCTAACGTGGATACAAGATGTGATACGGGCAGACATGGAGGCTCTAATACTCTGTTGGGTCACCTATACCTTCGATACAAGATGTGATACGGATGGACATGGAGGCTCTAGTAATCTGTTGGGTCACCTTTACCTTGGATACAAGATGTGATACGGATTGACATGGAGGCTCTAGTATCGTGTTGGGTCACCTTTAGCTTGGATACAAGATGTGATACAGGCAGGCATGGAGGCATACAGGTTCTGTATGTTATCCTGTGGCATATTGATCCACATTTGCTGTAACTAAACCTCTAGATCGAGCAACTTTGTAGGGTATTGAAATTAGTATCCCAGATGGTCCCATATATGTTCTATTGGCAATAAATCTGGCGACCGGGCAGCCACAGTAGTGTGACAATGTTGTGGAGATGCCATGGTTACAGGCTCCTGTGTCTGTCTGAACCATTTCCAGGCACTTGGCTGAAGGACGTTTGGTCTCACACCGCCCATTGCCTGTACTGCCTTTGACACCCATTGACTGTCACCTCTGTTTGCAGTAGTGTCCTGAACGACGAAACTGGACTGCAATGGAGTGGAACCGGGTTGTCTTCAGCGATGAATCCAGTTTAGTTTGGGCACTGACAACAGCCATGTTTATGTCTGGAGCACTAGGCCTCACCCCTAATAGTGGTAGAAGGGACAATGACAGCTCAGCAATATGTTCAGGACATCCTGCAGCCACATGTGATCCTCTAATGAACTCCAAGAGGCTTTTTCCATCAGGATAATGCTCGGCCGCATGGTGCACACACAAAGAGGTCACAGGAATGCCTCCATAATATTGTCACACTTCCATGGCCACCCGGTCGCCAGATTTATTGCCAATAGAACATGTATGGGACCATCTGGGATGCCAACTTCGACAGCCGATGAGTTTGCATGATCTAGAGGCTCAGTTACAGCAAATGTGGACCAATATGCCACTGGATACCATACGGAACCTGCATGCCTCCATGCCCGCCTGAATCACATGTTGCATCCAAGCTAGGTGCGACCCAACAGGATACTAGAACCTGCATAGCCGTCTTTATCCCCTCCTGCATCCAAGCTAGAGGCGGCCCATACTAGAGCCTCCCTTCAAGTGTTTAGTTTTCTGCAATAAATATCTTTTTGGCCCAATGCTTACGCCTCTGGATTTCGCAGCAAATACTGCCCACAGGCATGCTATGGGAAATTGCTTTTCCATGTCCACGAGCAGAAATCAGATTCTGCGCGGACAGCTACCATTGAAGTCATTGGAAGCTGTTCGATCTGCAGCCCTTCCGCAATGACATTGCAGAAAGGTCGTGGATTCTGCATCATCACCTAGGAACGGCGTGGCATTTTCTGCACTGTGCATGTGTGCCGGCCTGGACATCCACAGTACAGAAGAGACAACTGTGGACAGGTACACAAGGGTCACCGGCCGGGCATGCTGAATCTGACCCAGCCGTGTGCATCCGGTTTTTCTCTGATATTGTAATGAATAACTTATGTCACTGTTACAATGACACATACAAACTTTGTTTGATTCTGATAACGTCTTCTAGGTGCTTGATTTTTTTTACAATGAATGCTGCAGAACTCAAGCCCCATAGGAATAACATTGTGATGCACAAATGTCCGTGCGGACTAATTCTGGCCACTGGGTCAACCTAGTGGTCAACACTGATATGAATGTAACTCAGAAACACGGCCAGGGAGCTGAGCTTGTGAGAACATTGAGGCTGGCGATGCAGTGTCCTGAGTCATGTGCTGGATAGATAGCGGTTGTGCAATATGATCAGCAGCTGGCAGAAACGTTGTTGTCATAATTATGGGGAAACTGATGCATCCGCTGTGTTCACATCCTCTTGTGGTGCAGACATATCTACAGGCGGAGATGGAAGGGTCCCAATGATGGGGCAAGACCATTTGTCGATCACCAGGCCACGTAAATATGGCCACAATCAGCCAATAAACAAGCAAACACATTTTTTCTGACTGATCGGCTCATTTATGCGAGTATAAAAATGTATAAAAAGGCACAACTTCCCGCCTAAAGGCTCCTACACACGAGCGTATCTGCGCACACAGCGCAAAGAGAATAGAACTGATTCATATCAATGGGTTTTGCTCTCAGTTCTTTTTTTTTTAAACAGGACATGCTCTATTTTTCTGCATACCAAAAGTCCCCAAAGAAGTCTATGGGGGGATGTACAAATGCGCGTGCAATATGCAAGAGGATGCGTTAAACACTGCGCAATTTTGTGAAGAAACAAACACATCTGGAACCCGTTAGGCTAAATAGCCAATGAAATCTGCTTTGTAAAAAAGAATATGCCATTTGCACTCAAAATGTTCCGTAAAATACGCCAATGTGCACACGAAAAAGCCTTATACATAGCTCAAATACGTTGCGCTGAACTATGCGCAAAAATGCATACACCTGTGTGAAGGAGACCAAAATGGGGGGGGGGGGGGTGCAGCCGATTAATGTTAGCTGTATAGGTACAAATGGTCGTAGGAAAGATTGTTTCTCCTCATACTGCATGTGATTTGCGAATGTAAACAAAAGGAACGAGCTCTGACCGACGTGCTCGTTGTTGGTCAGCACTAGAGATGAGCGAACGTACTCATTTAGGGCGATTTCGCAATCGAGCGCCACTTTTCTCGAGTAACTGACTACTCGGGCTAAAAGATTCTGGGGGCGCCGGGGGTGAGCGGGGGGTAGCAGAGGGGAGTGAGGGGGGGGGGGGGAGAGAGAGAGCTCCCCCCTGTTCCCCACTGCTACCCCTCGCTCCACCACCCCGCCCCCCGGCGCCCCCCGAATCTTTTCGCCCGAGTAGTCAGTTACTCAAAAAAAGTGGTGCTCGATTGCGAAATCGCCCTAAACGAGTACGTTCGCTCATCTCAAGTCAGCACCTATTAGCACGGGCAGATCATCTGTCGATATAAAATCACATTTAGTCAACCTGCCATGTTGCTCTTTGAGAACAAGATCAGAGACCTACTGCACAGAAGGCCCTTCAGGGTTGATCAGAAAGGTCCTTCTACACGGACCGATGAAACATGCCGGCGATCAGCCAGCAAATGAGCAAACGCTTGTTAGTTGCCTGATTGAATCTTTTATGTGTGCATAGAAATGATTGTTTCCCTATATCTGCCCATGTAAACGGGGTGGATTGCCCACAATAAGGGCCCTTTCACATGGATCAATCATCCTTTAAATAACCGTTGAATCGTGCGAAAATGAACAATAGTCGTTTAGTGTAAACACGGCCAACGATTGATCGACAATGCATTTGTTTATCATTTGTCGTTCATTTCATGCAGGCATAACATTTGTTTGTTGTTTGCCAGTTAAAGGCGATTTTCAGTGATTTGCCACCATTCGCAGGCATTTCCAGACTCCCTTTCAGACCAATGAGGGACTGAAGAGCTATGACGAAAATATGACAAAATATGTAGACAATTATCTGCTCGTGTAAACGGATGTCTTTTGACATGTTCGCTTGATCCTTCGTTCCAACAATTACTTGCCCCATGAAACAAGACCCTATGGGTGCTTTCACACAGGGTGGAATTAGCCCCAATACACCCACAGCTTATTCAGTCGCAGTGGAATTTAACCCCACGATCCGCGGGTCTAACTGCGAATTTTGATGTAAAATTCCAGGCAAATTTAAGCCATTTTCAATTCTGCATCAAAGTCCGCAGACCGCCCTGCGGTTTTTGGTGCAGAATCTACCGCATGTTTTGGTCCATCTTGTGGGCTAATTCCGCCTGTGTGAAACATCCTAAGCAAAATGAACAGCCACATAAACAGTCCTAATGTCATGAATGATTATTCATACTGGTGATCGTCCACAATAATTGTCCCTTGTAAGGCCGGTCTTACACATTTGGATTTGTATTGCGGATTCAGCAATCGCCATCCCTACGAATGATCCACAGTAAAACGCAGACATTGAAAGGCATGAGCTTTCGATTTTTTCTTCCCACTCGCGGATACAAATTGCGTATTCCGCAAGAGGAGAAAAAAATCGCAGTATGTTCTATTTTGCTGCAGAATCCACGTGGAATGTCTCCATTGTCAATGGAAGCCGTCCGACCCTCAGCCCATACACAATTAACATTGCGTATGGGCTGTGGGTATCCGTATCATCGCTAAGCGATGGCGCGGGAAGTACAAACAAAGAAAAAAAACCTCTACTGCGCATGACCGCCTGCGAGCCACTGCGGCAATCTGCAGATGCAGCCTATGGTGAAACGATAATCGTTCTCTCTTCCTTCATCATTCAAGTTATACAGGCATAAAAATCATCATTGGCTCCTTCACTAATTATTCGGTTTCAGTACTGATCTTTCAGTCGTTCTCAGTCACTTATACAGAGAATGTGAACGACTGAACAACTTCTAGAAATGCCAGAGCTGAGCACAGAGGGCAATAAGCGTAGGCAGCATGACAGGGTTAACGGGGAGTGAAAAGGTTAACTAATCCAGGGGAATGCTGGGAGCTAAGGGGGTGGAGTTTTTACAGAAAAGTGTGAGCGGAAGAGAGGAGGAGCCAGACCAGTAGCTGAAGAGCCAGGAGAAGGAAGACCAGAGCCATGAAAGAAGAGTCCCACCCACCTGCCCTAGAATTACGGGGGGAGGGAGGATGGCCAAAAGGGGTTAGGAAGCATTGTCATGGCAGCGGTAAGGGGAGGGGTCCTTGGAGTCAGCAGAAAAGTATGGTGGGGGGAAGGCAGGGGCTGGATAGCTACCTTCCCCTTTGATTGTTTAATTGGTGGGTCTGTCTCCTCTTAGCTTTGCCAGGTCGGTGCCCTGCAAAGTTGGTGGGTGTGGCTAGCCAGGCTATGGCTAGTCGGCCTCGGTGTTGGGAGGTTGGCGACTAGAGGCGAGTTGGTGAGCTTCCCGAGTCGGTTGGAGGTGTGTGTTGGGAAATAGGGTCGCCCAAGTCGGTTATTATGCGACAGGGGGCAATTACAACTATTTCCCAGGTGGTGAGGCGACAGAGTGGTACGGGGCTCCAAGGATCTCCCCCCAGTTTTTCCAGAGGGTTATAAAATGTTGTTTTATGTTAATGTTGTTTGTCAATAAATATGGCTGCTGTGGCCAAAATTATCAAAAAATTAAATGGTGCCAGTGGTTACTTTAGGTAAGTGGGGTGAGGGAGGTTTTGAAGGGGGGATGGCTACAGCGGAGACAACTACGTTATACCCAGGTCATGTTTGAACGAGCTAACGATTTATCTGCCAGTATAAACAGTCTGCCGGAGCGAACTCTGACATCATTCGCCTATTTAAACAAGAAATGGCCAAGTGTAAACGGACCCTTAGAGGAGTCAAGTGCTGTAAGACACCGGCTTACAAGATGTAGAGTTCAGGCTACTGTGTACTCTTGTAGATTAGCCCTCTTGGCATGACTTGGCACTGAGTGACACATACCAATGATTTTATTATTATGCTTATCTATAAGTATTGACTGATTGTTGAGTTCCAGCCATTGAGTAATTACCCAGAAAGGCGTTGACCATCCTCAGACTGAATCACATCCCTTCTGTGTTACTGAACGGATTCCTCAATGTTAGACATAATAAATTCCTTTTCACCTTACCATCTGCTGCCACAATATCCCATATATCTTCTACGCCGTCCCCAGAGCTGGATTTGTAGCCACATGCTTCACCCAGTGCCAGTTATAAAATCCCCATTGCTAGCCACAATGCCAACCACAATATCCCCAGTATTTACTAAAATGCCCCACAGTGCTAGGTTGGCATTCAGAATTCTGCAAGCAATGCCTGCTATGGCTCCTTAGTAGAAATATTCACTTTCTCAGTCTTCATTCTGCAATCCTCTTCTCTCATTTGTGCCACCTGACCTTCATGTCGATTTAAAGGGGTTGCCCAGCTGTAAACTATTGATGGCGTCTCTGGGGATAAGTTATCAATAGCAGATCAGCAGTAGGTCCTATGATCCAGACCCCCACTAATCAGTTGTTCGCTGGGCTGGTGGTCTTGTGCACAGAGCTGATTCCTGCATGAAGAATACAGCTCCATTCCCACTGCAGTGGCCAGGCCTGGTATTACAGGCATTGAAATGAGTGGGAATTTTGCATGTCATCTTAAGCCTGGCCACTGAAGTGAAAACGGAGCTGTCTCCTTCCTGCAGGAATCAGCTCAGTGCATAAGTGCAGTGACTCAGAGAACAGCAGGTCAGCAGGAGGCTCGGTGGTTAATCTCCGCTGATCTATTATTGATGGCTGAGGATAGGCCATCAATAGTTCACAACTGGACAGCCCCTTTAAGGATTCTTCTTTAATTATTGTGCAAATAATCATTAAATCAAGTTTTTTGGCACAATAATTGTCAGGTGTAAACACGATCAATTATAAATCGTTAGATTATTGCTGATTGGATCTTTTATGTGGACAGAAAGATCATTGTCTGCTGCAAATCCTATCATGTAAACTGGTGGTTTATGACTTGCTGAATAGAAAGTAGCGGCAGAAGGGCTGACCAGAGGTGTGATTATATTCAGATGAATGATCAAAACTACCTAATAATTGTTCGGTGTAAATGCATGCCAAGCGAACAATATATGATAAATAAAATTACCTTACCCACCTATGAACCGACAGACCTGACAGAATAACAGGGGTGCAGATTGGGGGGCATCTGGGAAATAGTGACCATAATGTAATAAATTTTAAGATGTCTTTCAAGAGAGAGTTTTATAGGGGAGCTACAAAAATACTAAACTTTAGGAAGGCTAAGTTTGATCAGATCAGAGATGCCCTTAACTATATCGACTGGCACTATGGCTGGGTTCACGCAGGTGTATGATTACCGTGTATCAAACGTGCTCTGTACATGTGATACGCAGTAATTTACGGGCAATCAATTAAATTGCCTTATGCAGTTCCGCTCACATTATCATGTAGGAATTGCATAATATGCAGACGCAAAAGAGTACACAGTATGTTCTATTTTGCCATGTGTATATGCACAATAGAGCACATTGTTCTCTATGGGTGGGTATATATGCGGAACTTAGCCCCGCCCCTGCCCCGCCTCTTCCCATTACAAATAGTGCAGAGGAGCGGAGAGGAGGCGGAAAGAGGGGGCCGGGAGCTCAGTTCCAGCTCCTGGCTCTTCCATCCTCCCCCCCCCCCTGCACACAAGGACAACGTAGCCACATGCTTCACCCAGTGCCAGTTATAAAATCCCCATTGCTAGCCACAATGCCAACCACAATATCCCCAGTATTTACTAAAATGCCCCACAGTGCTAAGTTGGCATTCAGAATTCTGCAAGCAATGCCTGCTATGGCTCCTTAGTAGAAATATTCACTTTCTCAGTCTTCATTCTGCAATCCTCTTCTCTCATTTGTGCCACCTGATCTTCATGTCGATTTAAAGGGGTTGCCCAGTTGTAAGCTATTGATGGCGTCTCTGGGGATAATTTATCAATAGCAGATGAGCAGTGGGTCCTATGATCCAGACCCCCACTAATCAGTTGTTCGCTGGGCTGGTGGTCTTGTGCACAGAGCTGATTCCTGCATGAAGAATACAGTTCCATTCCCACTGCAGTGGCCAGGCCTGGTATTACAGGCATTGAAATGAGTGGGAATTTTGCATGTAATCTTAAGCCTGGCCACTGAAGTGAAAACGGAGCTGTCTCCTTCCTGCAGGAATCAGCTCAGTGCATAAGTGCAGTGACTCAGAGAACAGCAGGTCAGCAGGAGGCTCGGTGGTTAATCTCCGCTGATCTATTATTGATGGCTGAGGATAGGCCATCAATAGTTCACAACTGGACAGCCCCTTTAAGGATTCTTCTATAATTATTGTGCAAATAATCATTAAATCAAGTTTTTTGGCACAATAATTGTCAGGTGTAAACACGATCAATTATAAATCGTTAGATTATTGCTGATTGGATCTTTTATGTGGACAGAAAGATCATTGTCTGCTGCAAATCCTATCATGTAAACTGGTGGTTTATGACTTGCTGAATAGAAAGTAGTGGCAGAAGGGCTGACCAGAGGTGTGATTATATTCAGATGAATGATCAAAACTACCTAATAATTGTTCGGTGTAAATGCATGCCAAGCGAACAATATATGATAAATAAAATTACCTTACCCACCTATGAACCGACAGACCTGACAGAATAACAGGGGTGCAGATTGGGGGGCATCTGGGAAATAGTGACCATAATGTAATAAATTTTAAGATGTCTTTCAAGAGAGAGTTTTATAGGGGAGCTACAAAAATACTAAACTTTAGGAAGGCTAAGTTTGATCAGATCAGAGATGCCCTTAACTATATCGACTGGCACTATGGCTGGGTTCACGCAGGTGTATGATTACCGTGTATCAAACGTGCGCTGTACATGTGATACGCAGTAATTTATGGGCAATCAATTAAATTGCCTTATGCAGTTCCGCTCACATTATCATGTAGGAATTGCATAATATGCAGACGCAAAAGAGTACACAGTATGTTCTATTTTGCCATGTGTATATGCACAATAGAGCACATTGTTCTCTATGGGTGGGTATATATGCGGAACTTAGCCCCGCCCCTGCCCCGCCTCTTCCCATTACAAATAGTGCAGAGGAGCGGAGAGGAGGCGGAAAGAGGGGGCCGGGAGCTCAGTTCCAGCTCCTGGCTCTTCCATCCTCCCCCCCCCTGCACACAAGGACAACGTATATCGGCTTGGCGTAAAAACCGAGCCGATATACGTTCGTGTGACTTCACCCTTAAACTTATAAAACAAGAGGGCATCGAAGAAGCACTAATAACCTATAACAAAAAATATAAACTATGTAAAAATCAGTTAGAAGCAGCAGAGATGGAGACAGAGGGACTTATTGCCAAGGACAGTAAAAATATTAACACTAAGGCCTCATTCCCACGAACGGATTTCCACCGCGTAATTCGCGGCGAAAATCCGCTGCATTGCCCGCTGCTATTAGGTTCTATTGAACCTAATAGCTCAGGGCTCACGGTGCGGAATTCCACCGCGGAATTCCGCACCATGAAATCTCCCGTCCTCACCCGCGGCATGCTCTATTTGCCACGGGTGTACGCGCGGACGCCTTCCAGTGCAGTTAATGGAAGCCGTCCGTTCACGCTATCTTCTGCTGTAGCACAGCGGAAGATAGCGCGAAATCGCCTCTCCGCCTCCCGCGTCATATGACGCGGCCGGCCGCGTCATGTGACGCGGTGGGCGTGTCATGTGATGTGGCTGCATGTCACATGACGCTGTGGCACGTCACACCGAAGCTTCATGCAGGACCTGGGACGCCGGATCCGCAAGTAAGTATGGGGTCTCTGGGGGGCGCCGTGAATTCCCGCGGTGGAGCCCGTCATGGCCGTGTGCAGCCGGCCTAAAAGTGTTGGCCCTTTAATAAATAAAGGCTGATGAGGAGAAAGCAAATCTATTCAATAGCTTTTTCTCCAGTGTATTCACAGAGGAAAATGAAATATGAGATGAGATACAGAGTGATAAAGTAAACTCTCCACTAAATGTCAACAATCAAACCCAGGAAGAAGTGCAGAGCCATCTTGAAAAGATTAAAATAAACAAATTACCAGGTCCTGATGGCATAAATCCACGGGTTTTAAGGGAATTAAGTAATATGATAGACAGACCCTTGTTCCTTATATTTAGGGTGAAGTCACACGAACGTATATCGGCTCGGTTTTCATGCCGAGCCGATATACGTTGTCCTCGTGTGCAGGGGGGGGGGAGGATGGAAGAGCCAAGTGCAGGAACTGAGCTCCCGACCCCCTCTCCGCCCCTCTGCACTATTTGCAATGGGGAGAGGTAGCAAATAGTGCAGAGGGGCCGAGAGGAGGCAGAGAGGGGGCTGGGAGCTCAGTTCCTGCTCCCGGCTCTTCCATCCTCCCCCCCTGCACACGAGGACAACGTATATCGGCTCGGCGTAAAAACCGAGCCGATATACGTTCGTGTGACTTCACCCTTAAGGACTCAATACCTAAATCGTGCTGCATAAACTAATTTCCATACCTGATTTAGCCCCTTGGCGCAATCTTTCCAAACATGGCTCATTTCCTGCACTACATGAAAATTTGTTTTAGCCCCTTAGCCCACTCTCACACAAACACTGCTTTTACTACTATTAGTGTGGTATCCCAAGCGCCGTAATAACTGCGGTACAATGTTCCCATTGATTTTAATGGAGTTTCTAATGCTGCAATTTTCGAAAGCTGTCTGTTCTACGTTTACATTTTTGTAACCTCATCACGCATCACAATGATGGGGTGCATTTAAAATCGCTGTGAAACGCTTTACCATGCATGCAAAAATGACACTTGAAATTGTGTTTAAAATGCCGTGATTTCGGGCTGCATTTTCTGAACGCAAGTGTGAGAGTGGCCCTACAGTGTGTTCATGTTTTTGTTGTACTTTTGAACCACAATTTAAAAAAACACATTAAAAAACTGTCCACATACGTTTTTAAGAAACAGCATACACTATTAAAAACAGCATGTTTTTGATGCATTTTTTAATTGTGTAAACTGTGCAATTATATACAGTATATTAAGGGAGATGTATAACTTATACCAGTGATAGATAGATACATAGATAGATTACAGCACTTACCACCTACTCCGGTCCCCTCCACTCCCTGACACTGTCGGTCACATGATTGGTCAGTGCACCCCTGGCCGGACCAATCACATGACGGGCAATGCACTGATAGACTGCATTTGTGACCAATCACAACTGCAGTCTCTCAGTGGAAGGGAGGAATGTGCCAGGGAGGTCTGCAGCCTGTAATTGGCCACCAGCTCCCCGAGTAACAGCCCTCCCCTTGCCTAGCACCACCCATCAGCCGGCCTGTGAGCTGCAGAAATCTCCCAGCATCACCCACAGCCCGCCTACTGGTCGCGACAGTGAGGTTGTATCTGGCACATAACCCGTGGGACTTTGTTTGCTTAGGAGCTGCGTCGCAATTGTGACCCCTGTGACCAATAGTGGTACGCCAGTGTCTGTTCCATTGGATTGTTGCATAGCCAATGTGGTGCTGATATTCGAAAAGGGGTCAAAAAGGGAACCTGAAAACTATAGGCCAATAAGTCTTAAGGCCCATTTACACTGAAAGATAATCGCTCACGAATCACTCAAACGACAGTTTAAATGACAGTTTTGAGTGATCATCTTTGCATAACTCTAAGCAGCTAATTAGCTACTTAAGAGTTAATGCAGGGATACCGCCACGATAGCTCAGAAAACAAAGCAGCTGTTTTGTATATGCAAACAGTTGCATTGTTCTCGGAGCTTTCAACTGCCAGCGGGATACCAGCTGAAAGAATACTATCAGCGCCGCCTGCTAATTAAATCAGTGTGCGGCGCTGATAACAGTCACCCGTGATTTCTAGTTTGCTTGCTAGAAATCACTGATGAACGAATAGTACACGATACGTTCATGATGGCCGCGCGTTTAGACACAACGATTATTGCTCAAAATATGGCTTTTGAGTGAATTTTGAATAATCGTTGTGTCTAAATGGGCCTTTACTTCTATTGTTTGTAATATATTTGAAGGGTTTCAAGAGATGCTCTCCTGGAGTACTTCAAGGAAAGTAGCTTTATAACTCTTTATCAGCATGGGTTTATGAGAGATCACTCCTGTCAAACCCACTTTATCAGCTTCTACGAGGAGGTAAGTTCTAGACTGGACTGTGGAGAGTCATAGGATCTTGTATATGTGGACTACTTCAAAGTGTTTGATACTGTGACACTTAAAGGGTTGGTGTATAAAATGAGAATGCTTGGTCTGCGCAAGAATGTGTGTAAGTGGGTAAGTAACTGGCTCAGTGATAGAAGCAGAGGGTGGTTATTAATGGTACATCCTCTGATTGGGTCATCGTTACTAGTGGGGGTACCACAGGGGGCAGTATTAAAGAGTCACCATTATTAGTGGAGTACCACAGGGGGCGGTTTTGGGGCCTATTCTATTTAATACATTTATTAATGACTTGGTAGAAGGATTGTGCAGTAAATTATCAATATTTGCAGATGATACAAAACTATGTAAAGAAATGAACACAAGAGAGGACAGTATACAGTTGCAAGAGGATTTGGATAAGTTGGGGATTTGAGCAGAAAAGTGACAAAGGAGGTTTAACACTGATATGTAAGGTTCTGCACATGGACAGGGAAATACATGTCACCCTTACACACTAAATGGGAATAATTAGCTTAGAAAAAAGACGGCTGAGCGGCGACCTAATAACTATGTATAATATATCAGGGGACAATACAGAGATCTCTCCTATCATCTATTTGTACCCAGGACTGTGACTGTAACAAGGGGGCGCACTCTGTGTCTAGAAGAAAGAAGGTTTCTACACCGACACAGAAGGGGGTTCTTTACTGTAAGAGCAGTGAGACTATGAAACTCTCTGCCAGAGGATGTGGTGATGACAAATTTGATAAAAGAGTACAAAAAGAGCCTGGACGTTTTTCTTGAGTATAACAAAATTACATGTTATAGTCATTAATTACTTCAGAAGGGTTGTTGATCCGGGGATTATTCTGGTTGCCAGTTTGCAGTCAAGAAGGAATTTTTTCCCTTGAGGGTGCATTCACACGAACGTATATCGGCTCGGTTTTCACGCCGAGCCGATATACGGTGTCCTGATGTGCAGGGGGGGAGGCTGGAAGAGCCCAGGAGCAGGAACTGAGCTCCCGCCCCCTCTCTGCCTCCTCTCCACCCCCTCTCCGCCCCTCTGCACTATTTGCAATGAGAGGAGGCGGGACGGGGGCAGGGCTAAGTGGGCAAATTAGCCCCGCCCCCATCCCGCCTTTCCCCATTGCAAATAGTGCAGAGGGGTGGAGAGGGGGCGGGAGCTCAGTTCCTGCTCCTGGGCTCTTCCAGCCTCCCCCCCCCCTGCACATCAGGACAACGTATATTGGCTCGGCGTGAAAACCGAGCCGATATACGTTCGTGTGAATGCACCCTAAAGGAGGAAAATGGCCTCCTACCTCATTCTTTTTTGCCTTCCTCTGGATCAACACTGGGGGGTAATAGGATGAACTAGATGGACATATGTCTTTATTTGGCCTTACATACTATGTTACTATAATCGCTACGCCAAGGGGTTGCATGCTCGTTCCAACTTATCGTTCCATGTAAAAGGGCCCTAAGAGATGTTTATATAGAATCATTTAACTCCGTATAAGTTTTAGATTTTGCTGTCAGAATTTACAAATGAGCAAATATAAATTGCAGCCCAGTTTTATCGCATGTATTATGGCCCCTTTACATGAGACGATTGAGTGTCCAGATGTACAAAGACAGAAGTCTATGATTATCTCAACCGAACCCTAATCAATGCAGATAACTCATTAGTGAATCATATCAGATCTGTGTACTTGTTTTGTTCCATGCATTGAAGGATAAGCAAGCAATAGAATGTAGATAACCTGCAGGGCTCTTGTCACATACAGAATATCATCACATACACTAAGTAGAGTAAGTTAATAACAGTTTAGGTTGTGTAAAGTCATAGATCCATCCAGGTGAGCCTGTTATCCTGCAATGTTCAACTAATAAAGGAAAACCAAACTCCCCATCAAGCAAAACCCATTTTTTCTCATCTTAGGGTACGTCCACACGGGCTGAAAAAAGGTGCGGACAACTGGCATTGGTCAGCACTCCTGTTCATGTGCTATTCTTGTTTGAGTAAAAAAAAAGCCCATGTGTGTACAACCATTCACATTAATGGGTTCCATTTCAGTTGGATTTTCAGACAGATTTTTCAGAAATGGAAAAAAGCCCGTGTGCGTGTACCTCAGCGAAAAAATCCTTCCCAACTCCAAATTTGATGATCAGAATAAATCTCTGGATCAACAACAGTGTTCCTCTAAGCCTTTGTACTGTAGGCACTGAGAGGTGCCTTGATGTTGTTCCATGCAAACTGGATAATCCAAAAGCAGCAGCAAATGAACATTGCTATATGGTGCCAAATAATTTGCTACAATTAGCGAGGGTAGTTAAGGACGCTCTCATTACAGACAGCTTTACATACTTCCTTCTCTCTCACAGACTCTCATAGCCCTTCTGTTCCACAAACTGTTCCCCATAGCACCCCTTCTGTTCCACAGACTGCTCCCTATAGCACCCCTTCTGTTCCAGACTGCTCCCCATAGTCTTTCCGTTCTACAGATTACTCCCCATAGCACCCCTTCTGTTCCACAGACTGCTCCCCATAGTCCTTCTTTTCCACAGACTACTCCCCATAGCACCCCTTCTGTTCCACAAACTGCTCCCCATAGTGCTTCTGTTCCACAGACTGCTCCCTATATCACCCTTCTGTTCCACAGACTGCTCCCCATAGCACCCCTTCTATTCCACAGACTGCTCCCCATAGCACCCCTTCTGTTTCACAGACTGCTCCCCATAGTCCTTCTGTTTCACAGACTGCTCCCCATAGCATCTCTTCTGTTTAACAGACTGCTCCCCATAGCATCTCTTCTGTTCCACAGACTGCTCCCCATAGTCTTTCTGTTCTGCAGACTACTCCTCGTAGCACCCTTTCTGTTCCACAGACTGCTCCCTATAGTCCTTCTGTTCCACAGACTACTCCCCGTAGCACCTCTTCTGTTCCACAGACTGCTCCCCATAGTCCTTCTGCTCCATAGACAGCTCCCCATAGCACCCCTTCGGTTACACAGACTGCTCCCCATAGTCCTTCTGTTACACAGACTGCTTCCTATGGCCTCACAGTTTCACAAATTGCTCTCCATGGTCCCCACTTCTCATCACATCAAATGCTATGGAAAAATTGAGATATATGAGATCCAGTGACTCTCTCTGGTCCAGTCTAGAACTCATAGAAGCTGATTAGTTTGACAGGAGCAACCCCTTATAAACCCATACTGAGTTATACTGCCATTTTCATTAAAGTACTCCAGGATAGCATTACTGATGACAGAGGTATTCACATCTTGGCTTTGCATAGCTGAGATAGGAAACCGCTGCTAGAGTTACCGCTACCAGTCCAATAACTATGAAATCGCCTGAGCACTGCGCTCAGGAAGTTACGGAAACAGTGCAGCGCTATGTACTATACTGTTTCTATAGCTCCCCTTCACTTCAACAAGTATGGAAACAGCGCTAGGCAGAAGTGCTTCGCTGCTTTCAGCAGGTGGTTGGAAATACAGGGTTTTTCCATCTCTGTTCTGAAAAGCTCAGATGGGAATACCTCTTTAAAATTACCACCCTACAGTTTCCAGGCTCACATTTTAACCACTTTTTTAATACTAGCAGCATATTTGCTATGCCCCCATCCCATGGAACAGTCCTTGTCATGACAGAATACAAGAGTATTTGCACGCGTATTTGTGTGCGCAAAATTTGCATGCACAGCACGCAGAGAATAGAAACCATTGATTTCAATGGGTTGAATCACATTTCCTTTTTTGTGCGCACATTATTCACATGTGCAAAAAAATAGAATACGCTCTATTTTGTTCGCATTTTTTGGGGGCTCTCCTGTGCCAGTGTGACTCTCTCCATCATGGAACATGAAAGTCCCCCCGTTGGAGTTAACTGGAGCCACCATAGAGACTGTACCATTTGTTTGCACCAAGACTCGTATTTCCTTCAGGAGGACTTTATATTAAAGTAACATTATGGAAGAGACTTTGTTAATTGTTTACACAAAGACGCTTGTTCTAAAGTTTATTTTGCGCCGGAGTCTGGAACCGGAGAATCTGTATAATAAAACCGTTGTTTCTTGTTAACCGCAAATATGTGAAAGGGTCTTGAGGCACCTATGTATGAAAGGCTGGCTGCGCGGGCCAGAAGAGCCCCCGTGAGTACCACCACACAGGGGTGGACCCCGGTGGGCCCCCAGTTTATCGCAGTCTCTTACTCCTCATAGGAAGACCTAATGCCGGATGCACGGCGGAGCTCATGCATGGGCTTTTATCATCTGCGCATCCCTCCAACAAGCCCATCTCCACCTGCTGCACAGGCTTAGGTCTACTACAGACAGACGTATTTGCATGCGCTTGATTTCAATGGGTTCTTCTCATTTCCTTGTTTTGGGCGTGCTTAAAAAAATAGGACCTGCCCTTTTTTTCTGCATATTTCGCACAAAGGGCTCCATAGAAGTTATGGGAGGCTTGCAAATGTGTGCGCAATTCTGTGAAAAAGAGAACACATCTTTGGGGGCTGACGACCCCAAATCCTGGGAAACCACACACAAGACCTGGCAGCCATGGGTAGCATTCAGAGAGTCAGACAACCTCAAAAGATGGGTAGCCCAAGGCTCACTCGATTAGGCAACAGGGCAAGGGACAAAAAGTAGAGACCCTGCCCTAAATAGCTATATGCAGAGCATCAAGTGGACCAAACCAGCAGCTCTTCTCGTTTCTCCCCCATCTCCCCCACTCCCCCCCCCCCCACCTTCCCCACTGGGTGGGAGTCCTGGAAGGGGAACTAACTTCCGATTTATTATGGCATATACTATAAATGTCTCCAATGGGAAGATTCTTGCAACCCTTGGAACCGGTTCACTCTGGCAATGTGACCCTCAGACCAGAAAAAGTTGTGCACCCCTGGTTTAGACCCAAAAATTGATCTGTCAGATTTCCTTTAATGCTGATTAGAAAAAGTTTGGAGTCCTCTTCCAGCATTTGGCCATGGTGCACATATAACCCTGTACCCAGAGCCACAACTAATTAACCTACTAACGCATTAAATCTTTATTCAGTTATCTTGACTCCTCCAAATCTAAATAGTCCTCACCCATGATCCAGGACAAAGTTTCATTCGAAGTTAAACCTCTCTTGATATCACATTATACGTAGAATGTGCATCACCACGTCACACCCACTGTGTCACCAGCATAGTATGTGTGGGAAGGGGTCCAACTGGGACGGATATGACTGGTCAGTGAGGCCAAGTATCAGTCTGTACTGCCAAGTGGGATACGGTGCAACGCGCCCATAGAGGACGGCTGGTCTATAAACTGTGAGCCAAGTCCATTTATAATGATTTCTTGCCTTATGCTATATTACCAATCCCTTTGCTTTATGTCTACAAGGCGACCACCTAAAATACACCTCATATGGTCCCAGTACAAAAATACTTATTATAGTTTTTAAAAACTTTTTTTTACAATATTATATATATTTTTTGCAGATTTTCTCTATTCTTTGTGACTTGATTCATTTTGGACGAATTCTCCTGGTCTGTAACCAGTGTGGCATAATCTTGTTAACGGGTCGGCCATGGCACTTGACATCCAGTGATGTACATATGCTGTATGCGTCAGTAAATAAGCCTTTCTTTGTATTTTCTTGCTGTCCTCATTCAGAAAAAACAAAACCGACAGCCGTGTGGGCGTTCTGTGAAACACTCATGTGACAAGCGCTTTAATTCAGCAAGCAATTCAGTAATTCATGGTTGCAAGAGCCGGATGATTCCTTCCCCCTCCTTCACATTTTACATCAGGGTTGAGATTTATTTTAGATAGTTGACTGAATGTACTTGTTAGGGCTCCTTCATGGGGTGGTGTGGTGCACACAAAATCACTTGCGCAAACCGTATTCAAAAGAACCCATTGTTTTTAATGGGTTCTCTCCCATGGAGCGTTTTTGCGCCCGCTTTTCTATTGGGCAAAAAAATACGTGACATGCTCTATTTTTGTGCGCATTTCACACCTGAGGCTCAGTAGGAGTCTATAGGGGTGCGGAAATACACACCTCGTCTGCACGAACGGCGCAAAATCACAGGGAAGATCGATTAGACCTGGGACTAAGTAGGCTGCAGCGCCTGTTCAAACATGGCGCAGGTGTGAACGGGGTCGGCAGCGTTAAAAAGTATAGTAAGGAGCGTGGATCTGCTTGCGAGAGGACATGACAGCAGTCGATTTAGGGCATAATTGTGGCACGCTCTCACGAGAGTTAAGATGACACGCCCGTCTGCAGGAACCCTTAGGGCTTCTTTACACAACCGTATTTGTGCATGCTTTTGCACACGTAAAAAATACGAAGAAAATAGAACCCATTGATGTCAATGGATTTGTTCTCATGAGTGTTTTTCGTGCGCAAAAAAATAGGTGTTGCTCTATCTTTTTTTTGGGGGGGGGGGGTATTGCACAGCAAAAGCCCTCATAGACGTCTATGGGAGGTGTGCAATTATGCAAAGGAATGCGCAAAACACTACGCAAAACCACAAAAAATAAACACATCTGGACCTCATTAGGCTAAATAGTCTCTAAATCCACAGAAGGGGATATTGTGGGTGCGTGTAAACTGGCTCTGCGTGCGCAAAAAGTGCAGTACTATGCACAGGCACGCACGCAAATGAACCTCATCAACCAGGCGCAAATATGTTGTGCTGAGACAAGCGTTTTTGCACATATGCTGTGTGGAACCGCCCATATTGGAAATAGTTGACTGAAGATCCCTGCTAAATGCACCCGTTCCTGGTAAAGGGATTTCTGTTATCATTCAGGTGCAGAAAATGAACTCATACTTTTTTTTTTACTTCAATGGACGCCATCTACACAGAATCTGCAGAAAAATGGAGCATGCTGCGATTTTTTCCGCAATGTAACGTGGAAGGTCACGGATTCCGCAGGATGACACGGGAAAAGCAGGAGTTTAAAAAAATAATAAATCTGTACTTCGCATGTCCGACAGCTCGCCACGGGGACCATCCGCAGTACAGATCAAAAGAGAAAACAGCAAGTACGTGCGGGGGCTGCTGACGGATTCCGCATGTGGAATCCGGTGCTGCCGTCTGCAGGGGGCTTTAGTGCAACGTATATGTGCTATAAATGAGGTAGATTTGCGTGTGTATCCGTACATTTTAATGTACCTTTTGCGCACACATGGCAAGAATTTTTGCACACGGAGCACTACTCCCCCCCCCCCCGATTTAAATGGCTATTCAGCCTAATTATGTCAAATTCATTTTCACTGAATTGTGCAGCATATTGCGCATTTCTGTTCACGTTGCGTGTGTATTTACGTACCTCCTATAGACTTCTATTTTGCACGCGCAAAATATAGAAAATGAGAACAAACCTATTGATATCAATGGGGTCTAGTTTCTGCATATTGCGCAGGCAACTTTTTAGCTCGCAAATACGTCCATCAGAAGGAGTCCTAAGGTGCTAAACAAAGCTGCAACGTTGAGATTACATTTTATATGCAGACATGAAATGATGTTCAAAAGGTGCGACTCGTGTTAAAGGGAACCTCTTAAATTGAAAATACTGTCCTATCTGCAGGCAGCAGAATAAAGAGCAGGAGGAGTAGAGAAGATTGATATATATGTTTGTGGGAAAAGACTGAGTATAACTTTAGGTTCATTGATCTAAATTCCTGCTAATTCTGATTTTAGGAGTCCAGTGGGCGGTCCTAATCAGTGAAGGACCGCCTTTCCCATATAAGTATGCATACAGAAACAACTGTCAATCACTGATCGGACCGCCCACTGGACTCCTAAGTCAGCAGGGAATTAGATCAATAAATCAGAAGTTATACGCAAGATTGCTTTCACAAAACTACATATTAATCTTCTCAGCTCCTCCTGCTGTCTGCAGATAGAACAACATTTGCACTGTGACAGGTTCTCTTTCAGGCATGACTCCACTGGTAATACGATTTCCATGGCTTCTACTAACTGTAAAATGTCCTACACCCTTCTGCTGAGTGTTTTCTCCTACATTTTCCGAGCATGCACCTGAAGGGCGTCTGCTAGTCACCCTGAGGTAAGAACCAGGAGGTTTTCATGAGGACTTTCCGATATAAACTTTATAGTGTAGAGCTGAGGCGGTAATTACATCATGTAACAATACTTGAAGAACTTCAACTGTGTCCGAGCAAATAAAATACTAATAAAGCCCCCAGCCCAGATAGCATTCATTCAAGGGTTTTAAGGGAATTAAGCTTGATAATTGGTGGACCATTGTATGCCCTCTTCTTGGCCTTAACCAGCAGATAGTTGTCTGTGGAGATAGCTATTCCTCCCAACCTCCACATTCACATGGCCGCTTCTCTCTTCGTTCAGAACACATGCACATGTGGCTTATCTCTCCTGAAAATGAAAGGATTGGGCATCATTCTTCTTTCCGCCAACATCTGCCATCAGTGGAAAGTCGGGACACAGCCATATGCCGAAATTGGCAGGTTCAGCTGAAATTAAGCCCCATGAGCTATATTATGGGGCTCAAGGGTGAGAGAACATAGTGTCCGGGGAGCTGTGTTTCACACTCACTGGACTCCCCGCTCGGCACTATGTCCCCGTGAAGTCAGTGTGTGCACACGGCTTGACTCTTTGCAGCTGGCTGTGTGCACACACTCTCCCATAGAGATAAATGGGAGGGCACGCTCATAGAGCCAGCTTTGAAAAAAGTCTAGCTATGTTTGAGTGCCAAATTTTCAGGGACATAGGGCTAGAAAAGGGAGTTCAGTGACTGTGAAACACAGCTCCCCAGATACTCCGTTCCTTCACCATTTAAGCTCCATAACATAGTTTACAGGGCTCGAAGGCGATGACAGGTTCTAATTATAAGTGTATGGTCACCTCCAGGCTCTTTTGTAACAGGGTCAGTTCCACAGGCTGATGTTGTACTAATATTTAAAGTGATCCTCTGGGCCCAAGGACAAACTTTGTCATATTATAGCCCTCCACCCCCCCATAGGAGGAGGGGGGTAATATTACATGCTTACCAGTTATATTACCAGTTCCTGGACCTCACTATCTGATGCACAATGTGTAATGGACCTGTTCGTGAGGCCAAAACCTTCTGTGACACTCCGTTAGATGAGGTGGAACTTTACTTGTAGTGTCCCGTGAGAGACGCCAACTTGTAGCACTCCACTATAGGGATATGATAATATATATACCTTGTGAGTGACTGCCAACTGTAACCTTCCCAGAGGGAGTTACCAGAGGAAAAGATGTGGCTCTCTATTCGAACATACGGCTGGAGTTGGGATGGTGTAGTGCATGGACCTGTCATGGTGGTACTTACCAACTCCTGGTCCCGGAGGGAGTTACTGGAGGAAAGGATAGTGCCAGTAGTCCTCAGGACGAGGGGGGGTAGGAGTTGTCAGTTCGTGACGCCACCATTCCACACACCGGCATTCATACACGGCGGATTAATAACACTGGACAAGTGCATATTAGCTCCGGTCCTCCGGAACGGTAGAGGCCCGGTAAAACTTTACTAGTAACTTTTAAACACGATACAACAAACTTCAGCAGGCAGACTTTAGGCCCCCTGTTCACGGGCGTTGCGGTATCCCACGGCGGAGCTCCGCCAGGGTAGCCGCCGCCCGGGAGCAGGAGCCGCCGCCGAATCTCCACCAGTCAGCCTAATCTGATAGATAGGCTGACTGCGGAGAATCAGGGCAATTCGCAGCCACCGCGAGCGGAGAATCGCAATGATTCTCCGCTCGTAGACAGTGGGCCGGCGCTTTTCATAGCAATGCGATAGAAAGCTTCAGACGGCGTGAAGCTTTACAGTGCAGGCAAATTAGTATTATTCAAACAACTTGACATGAACGTTAATGGCCACAGAATGGCAGTGAATATCACCCCGCTCTCATAGACTGCAGCACGCGTGGGTGTCAGTTAAAGGTGTACCTCTATACGATGATCCGGCCTTCAGACGGCCGCATAGGAATCATAAAACAGACTTAAGATTATTTCCAGAGGTTTGGTAGACTTCTGCACTGATCTTGTTTGAGGAAAACATATAGTCACTACAAGAGGTACCGTGTTTCCCCGAAAATAAGGAACCCCCTGAAAATAAGGCACCCCCTGAAATTGGCATAAGTCCCAAATATAAGGCACCCCCCCCCCCGATAGTAAGGCATAGTAAAGTGTGCAGGCAAGTCAAGAGGCCTGTCCCCTGCTGCCATCCCCGTTGTCTCCTACCTCCAGATGTATAGGTAGATCTGCAGACAGTCTGCTGTTATCCTGTCCCTGCTGTGCTGTACGAGTGTGCTGTTGTGAGCTCCCCTTGCTGGCTGGAAAAGTCCATACTGTACGTTCTGTTCCTGCTGTACATGTCTGTGATGAGCTCCCCCTGGTGGCCGGAAGCTGCAATACCATCCCTGCTTACAAGTGGTGCAGGAACTTCTGTCTGCAGACAGGTACGTTACTTTACAGCCCTTATTTTTTTATGGCTCTGTGTGTGAGTCAGGCAACCTGTGTGTGATTCTTAAGGCTGGGTTCTCACAGAGCGTATTTCCAGCGGAAATCTTGCAGTTTGGCCACAGCGATAAACAGCGAGATTTCCGCCGGGAAAGCGCTGCTTCAAAACCCACGGCACTCAGCCGCTTGTTTTGAAGCGACCTGGCTGCACGCTTTTCCGTTTCTGTGGCCGGTGAATCCGCACCACAACACCGGCTTCTCCCAGCTTTGCCGTGACAGATTTGCTGTCCCATGTGGACGAGATTTCTGAGAAATTTCGTCCACAAATCTGGCCAATTGAGGGATTAGCGGCCACAGATGGATTTGCTGCGGCGAAATAAGACACCCCCTGAAAATAAGATGTAGCGCATATTTGGGAGCAAAAATTAATATAAGACGCATCTTATTTTCGGGGAAACAGGGTAGTTACTTACAATTGCTCCCTGATAATAGGACTCTTGTGGGAAAAACACTTAGGCTCACTCACTAAGTATTTCCTTCTCCTCCATCTTCAGCAACATAAAGGCTGATGGTGCCCTCATGCACCTCTGTGGTAGCAAACCCTCAGATGGTAGATGGGTGCCCCTAAGCCGAGAAGATGGATCTCCTCTGGAACACAATCACTCCTACTTATAGATTCATCGGTACCACGTCACATGACACAGAGAAATAGATACTTTCAACATGCAGCAGAGCTCACAGGCAATGATTTTGAGGGAGTTAACCCTTCAGAAGCTGCAGCTGTGCAACACACACACACAGAGAATAGACATGACAGCTTTGCACAGTGCATCCACAGTGCATCCACCTAAGGCCCCCTGCACATGGGCTGAAATCCTATGCAGACGGACGCAATTTGTCCGCATGAAAATACATGCAGAAAACAAATTGCGGCATGTTCTATTTCGAGACCCGCACAGAAATGTCACTCCCATCGCGCCAGCTGGCCGGCAGCCGGTACATCACAGAGCCGGAGCCGCGGGAGCAGGTGAGAACCGCACTGGTCCCTGTAGGGACGTGGGTTGGATCCCGTTGCGAGAATTCTCGCAGGGGATCCGACCCGGCTGTCTACAGGCGGCCTAAGACAGACATGTATGACAATTATGGAGGGGTCCAGAATGATGTTCTAGGACACTACAAATGGGCTTCTATAGATTAAGATTAGAGATGAGCGAGCATACTCGGTTCGGGTGTTTTTGCACTCGAGCACCGCTTTTTCCGAGTAACGGACTACTCGGACGAAAAGATTCGGGGGCGCCAGGGGTGAGCAGGGGGTTGCAGAGGGGAGTGGGGGGGGGGAGAGAGCTCCCCCCTGTTCCCCACTGCTTCCCCCCGCTCCACCACGCTGCCCCCCGAATCTTTTCGTTCGAGTAGTCAGTTACTCGGAAAAAGCGGTGCTCGAGTGCAAAAACACCCGAACTGAGTACGCTCGCTCATCTCTAATTAAGACACATCACACTGCTTTTGAATTGGGAAGGCGCTGCTCATGTCATTGCATGACCACCATGTATGTCACTGCAATAAGGGATAAGATGAGATCTGGGTCCCAGATTTGGGATAGTGGGACTCACCAAATTTTTTGCCCAGATGCCTCCACCAATCTTCATACAGCCCTGAGAGGAGCAATGACCATGACTCCGTTCAGTTCAGGGTGTGTTCATACTTTTACTTTTTTTTGGGGAGGGGGGGTGGTAGAGGAATTGCAGAATGTTGTTTTGCTCTGCAGTTGTACTGCACCCCTTTCACATCATTTTTTTTCTCAAAAAAGGCGTATGAGAAGTTGGAAAACCAGCTAAAGACGCATTGATTGATAGATTGATGAATGTGCCTCAGGGTGGCTTCACACGACCATATACACAATTGCACACGCTTTAGCGCAATATATTTGCGCAGTGAACGTCATAGATTTGTACGCATAGTACTGTACCTTTTGCGCACCCAGGGCCAGTTCACATGCACATGCAAAACACCCCCACTCTGATTTCAAAGGGCTATTAAGCCTAATGAGATCCAGATGTGTTACGCCCCCCCCCCCCCCGCTGCAGTTTTGCACAGAATTTCATGCATCCCTTGCGTTTTGTACGAGTATTTGTGCACCTTCCATAGACTTCAATGGAGCCCTTACTGCGCAAATATGCAGGAAAATAGAGTAGGTACTATTTTTTTTTGCGCATGCACAAAAACTGTTAATGAAAAGAATCCCATTGATACTAATGGGTTCCATTCTCTGAGTATTGCGCTATTTTTGCATTTGTTAAAACCTGCGCAAATACATCCGTCTCAAGACGCTCTTATAGACACTTTGCAATCTTAGGCCGCCTGCACACGTATGGATATTTGCAAAGGAATTAGAATTTCGTCAAGCGGAGGAAAAATCGCAGCATGCTGTATTTTGCTGAGGACTCCACGTGCTCTCCGTCGCTCCTCTGGTGTGAGCGTTGCAAGCTGCCGCTCAGTGCTGCTCAGACCTGGTTGTGGGGAGAGACAGTCCTTGGCTTTGGGATGTCTGTTTTGATTGATGCAGGGTCAGGTGCGATCGATCTCTCTTTAAAAAGCCTGCAGCTCTGCCAGACCCTCCCACCTGTGTAAAGCAGCAGGTTCTAGGAACAAGTGAGAGCGCTGCGACATATCAGGTTGGATGCACTGGATTATTTGTATTAGGCCTGTGTCACACGAGTATATGTGCTTTTGTGCATCGGCATTGCATGTTGGCATGCGCAACAGCTGTTTTTACTGTACTTTTTGCACATGCAAGTCATGCACAATTGCGCACACAAAAATATATGCTCTCAGCCATTGAAATGGCCAAGTAGTTTACTTAGGTCGGTCTCACATCTGCGTCAGAACCTCCGGCCGGAGGTTCCATCACGTAATCCATCCCAAAATACCGGAAGAAAAAGCGCTGCACGTGGCGTTTTTTCTTCCGTTTAAAAGCCAGGCAGAAATTGGACGGACCCCATTATAGTCACTGGGTTCCGTCCGGCGATGTTCAGTTCTGTCCAGAGATGGAGTTGTTCGGCCATGGAGATTCCCCTTTCCTGTCCAACGCAGCAGTAAAGGGGAAGCCCAAGCGCAGATATGTGTGTGCAAAATTTTCATGCGCAAATACGCCCGTGTAACACAAGCCTAAAGGGTAATCTTACACCGGTTAGGGCCATATTTCATGTTGGTTAGAGCTGGTAAGGCAGAGGTATTTTCTTTTGCAAATTTTGATTATTCCTATTATCTAAACCTGCAAACTGAATGAGGTCCGTTGTTCGCCATCTTACTGTGGGGACTGCAGTCTTCATGTATGATGCTGCACAATACCTGTCCACCCTAGGAGATGACTGTTCCACCTGATCCTTTACAGGATACTTATGGGCACATTAATGAAACTCTCTAAACCAAACCTGACTTTGTTACCCAACCAATCACAGTGTCATTTCTTACTGCCCTCTTGGACAATGAAAGCTGTGTTTAGGTGCTATGGGCAAGAAAAAGCATATTTCTTAGACGCTTTCATAAATCTGCACCATTGATTTGTATGAGGCTCATACAATTTTTATTTGGCTGTCGCATGACAAATGCATCAATAAGAAAGACACAAAGTTGCATGTAAGTGACACAAAAATTGTTCAAAAAGTGCCGTAGGCAAGTCACGCCATGGCTGATAAACAACAAATGTTGAGGGAAGTTTCTGTCGGCCATACATATAATTAGAGATGAGCGAGCACCAAAATGCTCTGGTGCTCGTTACTCGAGTCGAACTTCCCGCGATGCTCGAGGGTTCGTTTCGAGTAACGAACCCCATTGAAGTCAATGGGCAACCCGAGCATTTTTGTATGGGACCTATGCTCCACTAAGGTTTTCATTTGTGAAAATCTAGGAAATTCAAGAAAGTGATGGGAACGACACAGCAACGGATAGGGCAGGCGAGGGGCTACATGTTGGGCTGCATCTCAAGTTCCCAGGTCCCACTATTAAGCCACAATAGTGGCAAGAGTGCCTTAGCTAAGCACCACACTACCTCCAACAAAGCACAATCACTGCCTGCATGACACTCCGCTGCCACTTCTCCTGGGTAACATGCTGCCCAACTGCCCATTTCAGTTATAGTAGCAGTCAAGACAGGCCCCAGTAACAATTCCAAAGCAGCAGTATAGGGGGAGCACAGTATTAGTTCCATTTCAGTAGTAGTAGCAGTCTAGACAGGCCCCAGTAACATATCACTAGCAGCAGTATAGGGGGAGCACATTATTAGTTCCATTTCAGTAGTAGTAGCAGTCTAGACAGGCCCCAGTAACATATCACTAGCAGCAGTATAGGGGAAGCACAGTATAGGGGGATCATGTAACGGACACAGCAGAGCCAGGAAACAATTATGCGCACGCCTGTAGTGAGACCTAGGTGCGTATGACTGAGCTACTGGAATTCACAGCGAAGAACCAGTCAAGTGGCCAAAGGCCAGTGGTAGGCCTTAAGTATTTTGCTTCAATTTTTTAAAATGGTGAGGTGAAAAACCAGACAGACACCGTATGCAGCGTATATATGTATACTCTTTCCCTCTGGTGGAATGACGGCGATCATGTAACGGACACAGCAGAGCCAGAAAACAATTATGTGCAAGCCTGCTGTAACGCTTAGCTGGGTAATAATGAGCGACTACTACCCCCAGCAGACACGCAGTAAACTGAAGACGGTCACAGGCAGCCCAAATATAGTATTTTTTTCCAATTTTCTGGGAAAAAACCCACTGCCTATATATCCTGCATATGGATTTCCCTGTTGGAGGATGACTGTGGTTATTGAAAGAACAGTGCAGCCAGAAAAAATTATGCGCAAGGCTGGGTATTAATGAGCGACTACTACCCCCAGCAGACACGCAATAAACTGTAGACGGTCACAGGCTTAGCTGGGTAATAATGAGCGACTACTACCCCCAGCACACATGCAGTAAACTGAAGATGGTCACAGGCAGCCCAAATATAGTATTTTTTTCCAATTTTTGGGAAAAAGCCCACTGCCTATATAGCCTGTATATGGATTTCCCTGTTGGAGGATGACTGGTTATTGAAAGCACAGTGCAGCCAGAAAAAATTATGCGCAAGGCTGCAGTAACACCTAGCTGGGTAATAGTGAGCGACTACTACCCCCAGCAGACACGCAGTAAACTGAACACGGTCACAGGCAGCCCAAAGATTTTTTTTTCCAATTTTTTTGAAAAAACCCACTGCCTATATAGCCAGTATATCTCTTTCCCTGTACCACTGTCCGTGCCTCACCAGTACTGCCCCTATACTCAGTAAAATGACTGCAGACTGAGGACGCTATGGTCTGCACGCCCGAGATACAAAAAAAAAATGTGCAACACTGCTAAAAGCAGCCTCAACAGTACTGCACATGGTCAGATGTGGCCCTAAGAAGGACCGTTGGGGTTCTTGAAGACGAAGATAACAGCCTAACACTCTCCCTATAGCAGCTACAGAAGGACGGCACTTTCCCTAATGTCTCTCAGCGTGCATCTGTGGCGAGCCGTGGCCGGCCCCAGTTTGTATACTCGGTTGTCACCTGATCTCCCCAGCCACTCACTGCAGGGGGGTGGGATAGAGCTGGAACTTCACAGGAGGAAGTTATAATGCCTTCCCTGTGTTTCTATTGGCCAGAAAACGGCGCAAACTTTTCTGGGAAGAAAATGGAAGTGACTCGAACACCGCGTGGTGCTCGTCTCGAGTAACGAGCATCTCGAGTACCCTAATACTCGAACGAGCATCAAGCTCGGACGAGTACGCTCGCTCATCTCTACATATAATGCATGGACTGCTCAATTATGTCAAAACAAGAACCGCTGTTGCTGTGAAACTGAGACAAAGGTCTTAAATGGGGAACTGGGATTGTTTTATAACACAACCCCTTTTAAGGCCTTATGCACACAGGAGAGCCGTCTTCATGTAGGGCTGTATTGTGGCATTTAGCGTCCCTGAAGCATCATATTAGAAGGGGAGAATCCCTCTATACAAGGGTGTAACCATTATTAAAAATGGCATATCAAAGGTGGGAGTCTTGTTATGGGTTTTTGTATTGGGCCAAGGAGCTTCCGGTTTTGCCTCTGCCTCATAATATGGCATCTAATGGAGCGTGCCAAGGTTTTTATTCCTTGGATCAATGTGAAATCCAACAGGAGAAAAAACTTCTGCCTGCCTCTAATTTATACAAAGATACAGTAGAGCCCCATAGACGTCTATAGATGCCTCATGACACTGTTGAGCTTGGGGTGTATAGAGCTATAATACTGTATATTTATGTGCTTCAGCCCTTCACTTTGGAAGCATTCCAGTGGAATAATAATCCGTCTTGGTCTCTCTGTCTGTACTAGAAGAAAACTAGAAATACAGGAATATCCAACTTGTGACCATGAGGTACAAGCCGTACAGGTTAATATCCTAATATCTCCTCCCTTTAGGTTATTCTGCTCATAGCAGAGAAGGGGGTAAAGTCCATGTAAGGGGTAAAACTCATGCTGTTAATGTGTAAAGAGACCACCCCCCCTCTCCAAACTGGTCGATTATCTACGTCACCCTTTATCCACGCTTTGAATCCTGCTAACATCGGTAAACAGGACAGATAAGGAAATATTGACCAGACTAGGACAAAATTGTAAAGACAAAGAGTTCTAAACGTTAAACTGCTGGACTATTGTACGGAGGTGTAATCACAATCTGATGCATTCAGTAGGGGGGATTTAGGAAACAGAATGCCCCAAGACATTTGTGCAGATAGTTGCCCTTTGATGCCTGCCTTGCCAATTTCAAGGATCCTGAAGTGCACTTTTGGGGTGTGAATAAGAAACAACATAAAATGTACCATTACAGATGTGAACCATTTTTGGACTACATGAGCACCAACCAAGTAGCACAATATTGTGATGTATAGAATTTCGGTGGCTCAATCCTACAGATTCATAGAAACATAAACCTGCAGCTGTACACTTTTCTCTATAGCTGACCCGAGTCTTTCATATCAACTTCTAATCACTTTTCGTATCTCTCAATCCATTGATGAAATTTCTGCCATTCATCATTTTTTAACCAACCTCAACTTCGGTGATCTGGATTTGGAGTAGACACCCAATAATCACGAGAATAGGACTCTGGCATGTCCTGAGGTTAGGGCATCAATGGTCACACTTGCCCACCGCTCCTTCATTCATTTTAATCGGGCCACCACAGATAGCAAGCACTTGGCCTTGGCCATCTCCAGTTGCCCCACTGAAATAAATGGTCACACGTGCCACCATCGCTGCTGTCACTTCATATAGGGTTCCGTGTGCTGATGTACAGCCTTTGGCAAGCGGCGCTAAACAGTGGCGACTAAATGGGTGTTTTTTGGAGGTACTATTTAATAAACAAATTATTGCATAGATTATGGCATGCAAATAGTAAATAAAGTTCTAAGGTAATCAGTAGTGGTTAAATATATTGTGCGAAGTGATGGCAATGACGGTCACACGTGTGACCATTTATGGCACTGCAGATGGCCTAGGCCAAGTGCTTGCAATCTATAGCTGCTCCATTAAAAAGAATGAAGGGGCAGTGCACATGTGTGACCAATGCTGCCCTAACTTCAGGACATGCCCCGTTCTCACAATTATTAGTGGATCAAAGATGGAGGATGGCAGAAATTCCATCAATGGATTGAGAGATATGAAAAGGGATTAGAAGTTGACTCTGGTCAACTATAAAGAAAAGCGTGTGGCGACATGTTTCTATGTTTGTGATGGAGTACATGGAGATGATTACAATGCTGAAATAATAAAGGAATGCCAGCTATAAACGACATTACCTGGCTGAGGATAGTGGGGGAAGTTGACAAACTTTACTAAAATGTATCTGTCCTATGATACCCATGAGTAGCGTAAAAAGTCACGCCCCTATTTTCTTACTAAGCTAAGTAAACAGGGCAGATTGGGTTATCAGGCCTGTGTGTAGTTTAATTAACAGCCAAGGGTATAAAGGTCCAGAGAAGAAATGCATTGTCAGTACAAGAGAAAACATCTGATGTGTGCCATTGTGCTGCCTACATTAACATTCCGTGCCAAGAACTCAGCTGTATCTGACCTAGCATTGTAGCTTGCCATTTAAACCCTTTAAATCAGGTAAGCAAAATTAACTTTCTGGGCTTTGATGTATTTTAGGAGTAGAATAACTTAATCTTGTAGACTTAACTAGTATGCCATTGTTAAAATGAAGTTGTCATGCCAGCTAGTTTCATGGGCACATGGCAATGATTCCTTCACTTGACATCCACTTCGGTAAATGTGGCAAAGTCACCACTGTCCTAGCCGGATGAAGATGGGGAAAAAGGGCAATGAAAAGGGGGATTGAGCTCAAAAGATATCATGAGCCAAGTGAAAGGACTGGAGGGCTGATAGAATAATCAGGAGGATGGAGGGGGGGGTGCTAATTAGCTTATGATTCTCTTGTCCTGTTGGGGAAAAAGACGCATTGTGACTATCCGGTGGGTGGAAGTCTGAGCAGAATGAATGGTAACATGTTACCGAAAGTGAGAAAGGAGGCATTGTGTAGAGTCCCAGCAGCAAGACAGTGTGACAGGGGGAGCAAGAGAATGGAGAAGAAGGGAAAAATGTTACAAACAGTGAGGGACTCTTACGCAGACGGAAAAGATTAAAGGTGACAGCCAAAATTCTCATGACTGTCAAGAAAAACTAGTCTGAAAGTTTTGACTCCGAGGTTGTAACTCTAAGGTAAAGATTAAAGCTGCAGGAATTTTATGCCTGAAGGTGAGATGGAAAAGGGGGATAAAAGGATGACTGGACTGACCAGTAAAGCAATATAATAAGAAGAAAGACGGGATAAATTATTGAACGTAGCCACCAGCACTGAGACTGAAGTCTACAAGGTAAGAGAAGGTAAACCCTATGAGAACCTGTATCCAAGTAGTCTCATAAGGGAATTGGTAAGTGCTATTGATGGAATGAACTGTCGGAACAGAAAAGTATTTTGAATAGCTCCTTGGCCCTAGTTGGGCTCCTACAAGTGTTAGTAATCATTTAGTAACTCATATATTGAAGATTTTGTATTGTATATTGATGTATCTTAACATAGTTCTATACTGTCATGGGTTGATCCATCTAGCAGCCTATATTGATGTGCATACAGATCGAGCAAACGTTTTCTTGACACTTAATGCATTAAATGAACTTTAACTAATTGACTATTTTCAATGGCTTGGTGTTGAAAGTGTCAAATTAACAATTCCTATATCTGTATGTAAATCCCTATGACTTCTGCAACCACAGTGTCCGAGATCATTGATAGGGACGGGATGATATCATGAAATCGATGTGCTCGGAAATGTGATTGTTTCATGTTATTTACAGACCCCATGAAAATATTTGGCTGCTTTTTTTTCCATTTTCTTAAGTTTTCACAAGTGACATTTTTACAGCAAAACCACTAAAACCTGCCATTCTTCATTCTTCACTGACTGCATGGACAGCTAGGGAGTGGAGGGTAACAGCTGTTGTGGGGAGTGGAAAGTTAATAAAAGTCGAAACTTAGTTTTTAAGTTAAATAACTTGAAGCGGTCAACAATGACTCAACACATGAATGCATTGTTGACTGCGTAGATGGTCAGAGTGCATTATAGAATATGTCTTAGATCGTCAATGTGATGGAATTCCAATACTTGTGAGTGAAATGCAGAGTTTTGGAGTAGGTAGATTGCTTAGTTTTGCTTAGTATGGTGGACATTTTGGGTCAGTTTAGAAGCGGTGATCCCTACAGGTATGTGGAGCAATGTGTTTTATTATATAGTTGGTATAGGGTTATAGTACTATTGAATTTGTAGAGGTTATTAGAAAGAGATGATATTTTGTATTCTTCTTTTTAAGTTTCTGGACTTCAGTCAATGGTTTAAAGTCTTAGTGTTGATAGTGCGGCATGTGAGGCTGAAGTTGAGAATGGATGAGGTAATAATTAAATGCCAGCTTGTATTTAATGATTAATACCTCTCCTTGATGTAAGCGTGCTGGGCACAGATCTGCTGAGCTGTACATAGTTCACTTGCATTGCTTGGCTCCGATCTGAAGAGTTACAGCAAATAGTTTACCTAATTATTAGTGACTACGTGAAAGGCTATTTTCATGCTACAGTTCAGTTCACACGCCGTGACAGTGGTGCTTATGCTATTAGTTTTTCTTTCTGTTAACCAAAACCAGAAAGGATGAAAAATCGAATTAAAAACTGTGTATTTCTGTCGTCCAATCACAGTTTTTGATTAGCAAAAAGAAGAAAATGAAATAACAATTTTGCATTTTCTGATAAGGACTTCATAGAAACCTAGAAAATTGATGGCAGAAAAAGCCCATCTAGTCTGCCCTTAGATCTATCCTAAGAGAGAAATAAAGGAAATAATATATTTTTATCCCTCACATTTCCTGAATTCATTTATTGTAGATTTTCCATCCACGCCTGCTGGAAGTTTGATCAGAGCATCTACTACTCTTTTAGTAAAAAAATATTTCCTGACATTGCTCCTGATCTTCCTCAACTGATATCAGATTGTGCCTTTTGTTCATGTGCTTAGCTTGATACTTAAACCATAAAATGCGTGGAGGTGTCACCCCCACCCCACCCCCGCTGTCCCTCTTTTCCTCCAGACTATATACAAATGACGTTCTATATGCCTTTGCTGATAAGTTTTATGCTTAAACTATTACACTATTTGGCCGTTTCAGATGAGTGTATAAAAACATGTCCGTAATACGGATTTGTATAATGGACGTGTTTTAAAATGCATTACATCCATATGTCATCAGTTTTTTATCCATATTTGTATTATGTTCTATTGGTCAAGTACTAATTTATATTTGCACAATAGTAAGAAGACAAATACAGAGGCAAATATGCAAAAATAGATCATGCAGCGTTTTTGAAAAATGGCTGTAAAAAATATAATCATATAGATTTATAGATCTATAGATTTAGATTAGCTCCGTTTTAGACTGGCTATCTATGGGCGATTTGTCATAGCGTGATCTGCGGTGATAAGTTACACGCATGACACGCTTTCCATAGGATAATTATGGAAAGTACAGCCCAAAGTACACGAGTGGAAAATTGCTCGCAATTTTCCGCTCTTGTCTAAAAATGATGGCATGTCATGATACTCTGCGATGAACCATTATCAAATCAAATCGCGGCATGCTGCAATTTGCCGCGATTCTCCGCTGTGAGCCTATCTATCAGATAGGCTCACTGCGGAGAACTGACAGCAGCCCACCCTCATCCCCCACTGCGGAATATTGCTAGCGATATTCCGAAACGGCCGTGGACAGGGGGGCCTTACTGTCACTTCAACACGGACCTAGTACAGAGCAAAAATATGCTTGTCTGAAAGAGACCTTTTGATAGTTCTGAGATTCTTAAGATGCTCCATGTACATTTTTTTTTCTTTTTAAAAGAAACCGGGAACTAGCTCAGCTGGCTCGCACATGGAGCGGCCAGCAGGGGGGCGGGGCAGTGCAGGAGATTTCTCCCCTCTCGCTCCCCTGCCCCTCACCATTCACAAAACACAGCGGCCATACACTACTGATGAGCTTCATCGCTGATCTTTCATGCTGTCCTGTGTAAATGGGCCTTTACAAAATGCATCATAACAAAAAGCCACCAAAACCATCTGCAAAATATTGCAGACAAAAACTGTGAGTGAAGGTGGCCTGATCTATGAATGACTGCCTGTTTACTGTGAATGGAGGAGGGCAGCCGAACGATTCTCTGGCCCACTCTGCCTCCATTCACCGAGCAATGACCGTTGGGAGGACTGTCAGGCTCTTCTGTGCCCTGCAATCATCCTGTGTAAAAGGGCCCTAAATGTATTAAAACATTGAAGGTATACAAAAATTTAATCTCAGAGTCCTCTGATTTTTATTTGCAGTTGAGGGCGGAACTCAGTTTATCTGTACTCAAATCCGATTCACTTCTGTTTGATGGGTGCAACTGAGCTCATGTGTACTCGGATACTATTCACTTCTGTTTGATGGGTGCAACTTAGCTTGTGTACTGAGATACTATTCACCCCTGGTTGATAAGGGAACTGAGCTCATGTGTACTCGGATACTATTCACTTCTGGTTGATGGGGGAACTGAGCTCATGTGTACTCGGATACTATTCACCCCTGGTTGATGGGGGAACTGAGCTCATGTGTACTCGGATACTATTCACTTCTGGTTGATGGGGGAACTGAGCTCATGTGTACTCGGATACTATTCACCCCTGGTTGATGGGGGAACTGAGCTCATGTGTACTCAGATACTATTCACTTCTGGTTGGTGGGTGCAACTGAGCTCATGTGTACTCGGATACTATTCACCCCTGGTTCATGGGGGAACTGAGCTCATGTGTACTCGGATACTATTCACCCCTGGTTCATGGGGGAACTGAGCTCATGTGTACTCGGATACTATTCACCCCTGGTTGATGGGGGAACTGAGCTCATGTGTACTCAGATACTATTCACTTCTGGTTGGTGGGTGCAACTGAGCTCATGTGTACTCGGATACTATTCACCCCTGGTTCATGGGGGAACTGAGCTCATGTGTACTCGGATACTATTCACCCCTGGTTGATGGGGGAACTGAGCTCATGTGTACTCGGATACTATACACTTCTGGTTGGTGGGTCCAACTGAGCTCATGTGTACTCAGATACTATTGACTTTTTTGTTTGGGTGCAACTGAGCTCATGTGTACACAGATCCTATACACTTCTGGTTGATGGGAGAACTGAGTTCACATGTACTGAATTCCTATTAATGCCTTGTGCTTCTAAGGATATTTCTCAAAATCAGCTTTCTGGAATTGAGTTTTGCCGTTTTTTTATGTTACAAGGTATGAACACCAAAAGTGTTCAGATTTTCTGCTCACTGGTAAATATGTAGAAATATTAATACCAGCACCCAGGATAGCGAACATTCAACCTTGTATAGCATTATACCTGCTACCTGAATTAGGTTGTATGTATAAAGCTTTCTACTCAAAACCCTAAAATTCAGATGTGATGGCATTTAACCCCATTATCCCTCTTTTCTGCGATATCAAAAGGGTTAGTTCTTTGTTGGGCTCCTCACTTTGAAGAGCTGCTTTAGTTGTCACCATGTCTGCCTGTGACTTAAAAGTAACAATGTGGTCAGGAGTGATTTACTTTCCTTGGCCGACAAATAGCCGCTTTGTGGGGTTAACCAGTCTAAGAAATTATTTGCCCACGTGAGCGAGCAAATGATGATGCAGTTTTCTTAATCGCTCGGGCGTTCAGTTTAAAGACAAAGCAAAATCAATAAAAAAGATAATAATAATAAAAAATATATACAATACATACAAAAATATATATACATACACATAACAGGGTCATTCAGGTCACTGTATAAGTGAATGAGAACGACTGAATGATCCGTGTTTAAGCAATTAGCAAATGAGCTAACTGATTTTTATGCTGCATAAAATGAACGTTAAGCGAGCAAATTAATCTCCTGCTTTACCGCGGATCCGCAGCACGGACGCAGTGTCAACTGTGTCTGTGCCGCAGATCGGACCGCTTCCATTGACTTCAATGGAAGCCGTCCATGCAGGATCCGCAGAAAAATGGAGCATGTTGTGTTTTTTCCCGAACGTGCAATCCACACGCAAGGAAAAAAATGACATCCGCAGGTATTTAAATACCTGCGGATGTCCAATGATAGTCTATGGGTATATTGAACTGCGGATCATCCACGCAAGTGAGACGCGCAGATTCTGCATTTCAATTATGCCCATGGACATGAGGCTTTAGGATTAACTCCTTGCATTTTTAGGTTAACCATGAAAGATACATTTTTTTAAAATTGTATCAAACATCCTCACTTCACGATTCCTTGTGATAAACTTTGTGTGAAGGCTTGAATTCTTATCCCCATTTGGTAAACTCTTGCTATGGAATTCAAGGCCATGCCTTAACCCTTTCCAATCCACTGTCTGACGTCTGAAGACATTCTGATTGAAGGCTGTACAGCTGCGATGTTGGAAGAGGTTCGTCGGGGTATTCTTACTGTATATTACTCTGTTGTTAGGGGCCTCTCCAGCATTTCCCATACAGCAGTACTGGCTCTAGCCAGCAGATGGTGCCATTGTATAATGGCAGAAAGAGAAAGTCCCCTAGGAAACCATGAATCCAAAATTGGATTGCAAAGGGTTAAAAATATATAGCTGTACCTTTGCTTACCTTTGTGTTTTATATTTAATAAACAGATTAAACATAATTATCCCCAAAATACTAGATAATATATATGGGAGAAGAAAAATGAAAGTGCATAAAAAAAATAGCTGCACCTACAGTAATAAGACCAGGAAAAGCTTCTGGAAAGAATGACTTGCTGGGTTATAAACAGAATCCTGAGATTAGTCCAAGAAAATGTAATTGCAAACAATAAAAATTTGCTGTTACTGGATAATGTCTTTTTCATTAGGCTAAACTTGGATAACGGGCGCTCATTATATGTGATAACGCACCTCATTACATAACTTTCTTCCTCTCAAGTTAAAGGAAAATTTGCCCTGCTGTTCCTAGCCAATGTTTCTTTTCACTAAGCTATGGTGTGTGTCTGTTCTACAATGCAAGTGTCACTTATTGACTTCTATGGAAAGAGGAAAGTCGCATCGTAGCCCACAAGCTGCCAACTATCCCTAATCATATACAGGGTGTAGTCAAAAAGACTGAAATAACAATAGTGTACTTGAATAGGAAGGCCTGGATGCACTGCACAATGGTATGACACGTGGGCTCCTGGAACATGGATTTCAATTATATGTTGTAGCCCCTATAGAGATAGAAAGTAAAACCCAATTGCAAAGTTGAAGAGTAGCATGTGAGAAGCAGACATCTCTAAGTCCCTTGGTATCGCTGCTATGACTGAGGGCTAATGCCCACGGCCAGATTTCTGCCGCGTTGCCCCGCAGCTATTAGGTTCTATTGAACGTAATAGATCAATCTTCACGCTGTGGAATTCCGCAGAGTGAAATAAACCGCGGCATGTTCTAAATGCTGCAGGAATACGTGTGGCCGGCTTCCATTGTAGTCAATAAGAGCCGGCCATCACACTATACTTCTGCTGTAGCACAGTGGAAGTATCGCGTGAATATGCGGCCCCGCCCACCGCCGGCCACATCATCTGATACTGCCAGCGCGTCATGCGCTGTGTTCTGCGCACGCGCAGCGGCCCTCCACGCGGGACACGTACAGAGGATCCAGAGTGGTAAGTATGGGGGTTTTGGGGGGGTGCCGTGGCGGACTCCGCTGCGATATTCCACTGTCAGAGTCCGTCAGGGCCGTGGGCATGAGCCCGGAAATAAAGAAAACTTACTTGAAGTGGCCTCCTCCTGCTATGATTGGGGGAGATCATCCACGATGTCATCCACCATTGTCTGCTAGAGATTTAGGTACCAATCTGCATTGAGAGACCGTAGAATGAACACTGGTCCAATAATAGCCCCATGCATGTATTGCCATGGGGCACAACTGATTGGCGGTAACTTCTCGACAGATGGGCCAGGCAGAAGACTGTGATCACTGTGGCCAACCAGACGCCACAGCGTCGCAGTCAGCACTCTTGGCATCAGCACTCATATCTTGGGTGCCATCATGCTAGGAGTTTAGGGACGTGACGATGTGGCCTTTGATTGGCTGCAGCGGTAACATGCTTCTGCCCAGTCTGTCTATCAAAAATTAACCGCCGATGCCAGTGCTGGTGATGAGTTTACCCTCATTTTTAACTTTAGGCAGTGCCCAGCTGGGGACGGGTTTTGTTTTAATGACAAAACCACCTTTAAAGGGGTTGTCCACCTTTTGACTATTAATAACCTAGAGTTAAGTTACCAATCTAGGCTGCCGCAATGTGCAAGGAGCTTCCTGCTTCAGGGTGCGTTCACACGAGCGCATAAACGGCGCGTTTTTGCGCCCAATCGTATATACGTGACCATCTGAGGCGTCGGTTTCGAATGTATTCATTCGCACGGACGATTTTACGGCGCGTAAAAACGGCAACCCGAAAAAAACACGGAACATACGCGACCGAAATACGCGCCAACGCATATTCGATGGCCGAAAAGATAGTTTGCAAAGTAGGAACAAACGATAATACGCTTTCTAGCTCTGGTCGTGATCGGTGAAAAATGTTCTTTCTGGCGATTATACGCTGCGCACGTGCGAACGTAAATACGCCTACGCTCGTGTGAATGCATCCTCCTACATACTTTCAGTGACTTAGTGGACAGCTTGTTGGCTGACCCTGCAGATTTAGCACATTCACCCAACATTAATCTAATGGCTTTAGAAAATGTACCTGTGCTCTTAGATTTTTACTATAGGTAAATACATTTATATCCCAAGTCATAAGACAAGGAAGGCTAAAGCCCCATTTACACTCAACGATTGTCGTTTGAACGATTGAATTAACGACTTTTTTGGTTTTTCAATGCTGAGCGTTTACACGTAATGATAATCGGTTGAAATCCTTGTAGTTTCTTTATTAGCTAAGAAAACACTGTATATGTTGTTTGTTTAGGTGGGTGAAGAAAAAGCCATTGTCTTCTGCCACATGAGTCATTGAGTATAGCTGGGCAAACAATCACCCCTCCCCTCAAGTCGTTTGAAAGACTGAATGACTGAACGAATACCATTTAAACCAAAATGACAAGTGAACAAACTAACAACTATTTTTATGCGATAAATGAGAAGTGAGCAAATAGTGAACATTGGGTTCGCGTTTACACGTAACAGTTATTGCTCAAATTCGTTTATTTGGATGAATTTTGAGTGATAATCGTTGCATGTAAATGGGTCTTGAGTAATTAATGGGGTTGTCCAGTCATAAACTATTGGCAACCTATCCTTGGGGTAGCCTGGAGTGAAAAAAGAGTTGGAGCAACAGCCTGGTGGTGTATGTAGACTATAGACATTGTGACTGGAGTCTCAAGAGGGGTCTTGGTGAGGATCTATATAAAGAGATTCGTGTGGAGGTGCTGCCAACCAGAGGTGTACCTATATGGACGGAGCATGAAACTGAAAGAGAAACGTAGATAAAAGTGCTGAATTGTGGCACAAAAACTTCTTGAAGAACCAGTTAGATTGAAGACATTTTTTTTTGGAAGAAACTAAAAGCCGGCAAAAGAACGTTTTTCGAGGTCAAAGCCTCTTCCTCAGTTTGGCTGGGTTAAAGCACAACCATAACTGTAAAAGGGGACTCAACGGGGAAGAAGACCCTACTGCTGCAGGGACAGAGCTGAGCCACTGGAGAAGGTAGTGAACACCATAAAAACCCCACCCACCCCCATATTGATGCAAATATGTTTTTTTTCTTCCATTTCGCCCCACGTAGAAATTTTTAAACTCCTCCAATACAATATATGGTATGTTAAATGTTACATTTGAAAAGTACATCTCTTCCTGCAAAAGATAAGCCCTCATGTAGCTATAATGCCAAAAAATGTAATTTTATTAAAATTTTAAGTTCAGATATCAGTTAAAAAATGATAGAAAAATATCGTAGACTTCTAACATAACAACTTATAATAATACTATTCAAGTTACTATCTGTTTTTGTCCACAGAGCTGACACACAATGAACTGGGCGGGATTATACGCCATTTTGAGTGGTGTGAACCGCCATTCTACTGGAATTGGACGCATATGGCTCTCTGTGGTTTTCATCTTCCGTATAATGGTTCTTGTAGTGGCCGCAGAGAGTGTCTGGGGAGACGAAAAGTCGTCATTTACCTGCAATACACAACAGCCTGGATGTAACAGTGTTTGCTATGATCACTTCTTCCCGATCTCTCACGTTCGCCTTTGGGCCCTTCAACTCATTATTGTATCCACACCGGCTCTTCTTGTGGCTATGCATATAGCTCATCTGCAGCACCTGGAGAAGAAAGTTTTACGACTATCTGGTCATGATGATCCTAAAGAACTAGAAGAAGTGAAAAAGCACAAGGTTCGAATCTCTGGCACTTTATGGTGGACATATACTTTGAGTGTGCTCTTCAGAATCGCCTTTGAAGCAGCGTTCATGTACATATTCTACCTCATCTACCCTGGTTACAACATGATACGACTCGTCAAATGCAGCGCATACCCCTGCCCTAACACAGTGGATTGTTTCGTGTCCCGTCCAACAGAGAAAACTATCTTTACAGTCTTCATGCTCTCTGCTTCTGGAATCTGCATTGTTCTAAATGTAGCTGAAATCTTCTTCCTCATCGGTAGAGCTTGTACGCGAAGAAGGCAACGCCATAGGGATTCATACCGCGATAAGGAGCACCAGGAGAATGAGATGAACGCATATGGAGAGGATCTTATGAAAAGGGCCCCAGGAAGCCTAGAGAAGGAACATTGAACAGCATCCTAGAGTCAACACATCCCCACTTATTATAGAAGACTTTAGTCAGACTAGTTACGGGCCAAAGAGGACATGATCAGAATAGGAGGCATTTCCAGAACAATTTATGTTTTGACTGTGAAGGGCAAATGACAATTAAACCTGCAATATTTGCACACAATGCAGCGAGTACATCCTGATCATCATGGTAATGTGGGCATGTACATTGTATCCTTGTCACTGAACCCGTCTACATATTATGTTCTCTGTGATGCTCACCAATTGTCAACTGCCCATTTGGAACGGGTGCTTCTTGCAATATTTTTTAATAAGGAGGGAAGGGGTGGGGGGGGCATTTTTTTCTAGCAGGATGGGAAGTATTATCAGGACAAAAACAAATGTATTGGTACTGCAATGGATTTCAGACTTTGTTTTAATATTATATGTGATGTATTATAGAACCACAAATTAAAATAATAAAACCATTCACAGGTGGAGGTAAATTGTTTCTGCTTTTCGACATTGAAATACGACAATGAAGGACCAATAAAGAGCCACTCCGGTAAAAACACATTTTCCATTCCTGTTCTCCTCACCTGATAGAGGTTATCTCTATATCGCATTCACTTCCATGCAGTGCAGCCTCCTGTCTCATGCTTATCGGGCACCATCTTGATGTTATTTTCACTTTCACATTAATACCATGATGTGTAAGTACAGGATTACATGAACAACTAGAGACTGTACCATCCCTGCTTCAGGTAAAACACTGACATTACATTCTTAATTCACCTAACAAAGCTACGGACCGCAAATATCCAGTCAGGAGTATAAGCCGTAATTGCAATACCAAGCTTGGCCACTGCAGTAAGAATAGAGCTGTTTACTTCCTGCAGAAATCAGTTTGGTGCACAACCATGAAGACCCAGCAAGCGGGTGATCGGTGGGGGTTCTGGATGACGGCCCCCTACCCATCTACTATTGATGACCTATCCTAAGGATTTGTTATCAATAGCTTAAGACCTTCATGACAGCCATATGACTATATAAGTCTTAACTGTACATAGCTTGTGCGGCTACCACCTGTATAGACATTGGAAGTGTGGGGATAAATCAGCAGGCAGTTTTCTTCTTCTCTTCCAAGTCTAAACAGTTGCTGTGCTCTCCCCCCACCTCCCTGCTGTTCACACTCTGACCTCTGCTACTCCTGCACCTACCTAGCTTTATCTAAAACATACTTCCCTCGCCTATTGCGCACAGATGCCTGACAAGGCATCCTAGTGGTGATTGTCCGGTGCTTCTACACAGGAATGATCATCACTGGTGATTGGAGATGGAGCTGGCTGGGGATCGTTCTGGACCACCTGCCTCCATTCACTGTAAACAGACAGTCATTCCTAAATGACCGACTGCCTGTTTACATAGGCCGATCCCTTGTACAGTCTTCTGCATGCAAAAACTAAATGATGTACAAGAAACAAACAAATTCTCGTTTGCTGTTCAGTCGGGTCGTGTTTTTACATTGAATGATAATCGTTTAGATTTCCCCATTCAGCGGGATTCTGAACGATTTATCAGTCCGTGTAAAAGGACCCTTAGTCCATGTAAAAGGACCCTTCACTATCCTCATAGAAATCCATGCTGAAGGACTACAGCTGAGCTGCTTGCTGGTAAGACAGACAATCACATATATAAAATGTTTGTATGTAGATATATATATAGATAGATATATATTCCTTTGGTAATTTATCCCCTTCCCGACTGCTTGTCTATTCCAAAAAACAAAAAAAAAATATTAAAAACTTTTTTTTAAAAAGTCCTCCCAGTCGTCTTAATTAAAAAAATAAAATAAAAATAATTTATTCCTGTATCCGTAAAGGTCTAATTTAATAAAATGTTACATTATTAATCCCACATGGTTAACGCTGTAAAGAAATAAAAATACACAATGCCAGAATTCTGCTTTTTTTTGGTCATCTTGACTCTAAGAAGAAAAGGATTGAAGAGTCATATGTACCCTAAAATGGTAATTATAAAAACAATCTGGTCGCCTCGCAAAAAAAGTGAGCTTTCACTCCGTTGCATCAACAGGAAAATAAAAAAAAGGTGGTACGGCGGTCAAAAATGACAACAGAAACCATTTTTTTAAATAAGAAAAAAAGTTTTTTCAGTACTATATAAAATGTTCTATAAATGTGGTATCTCCGTAATCCTTCTGATCCACTGAATAGTAATAACTGGTCTATCTTACTGCATTCCAAGCACTGTACAAACACCTCCGCAATGGTGTAATTGTGTTTTTGTTTTAGATATTTCTAAGTGGGGCAAAATGGAAAAGTCCTCCGATACATTATATGGTATGTTAAAAGGTACAATTTTGTACAAGTACAACTAGTCCCATGAAAGACAAGCTCTCATGTAGCTATGATGCCAAAAAATGGAAAAGTTGTGATTATTTGAAAGCTCGGATATCCAACATGGCAATTTCTAAACCTCCAATACCAGAATTGCAGAGTGTGACCGGGACGCAGGAGCATCAGTGGCCCTTGGTGACGAAAAGACGTGTAAAATAATATTGTAATAATAATCTTTATTTGTATAGCGCCAACTTATTCCGCAGCGCTTCATAGACCTCTAGCATAGCAATTTCTAAACCTATATCTGTTTTTGTCCACAGAGCTGACACACAATGAACTGGGGAGGATTATACGCCATTTTGAGTGGTGTAAGCCGCCATTCCACTGGAATTGGACGCATATGGCTCTCTGTGGTTTTCATCTTTCGTATAATGGTGCTTGTAGTGGCTGCAGAGAGCGCCTGGGGGGACGAAAAGTCATCATTTACCTGCAATACAGAACAGCCTGGATGCAACAGTGTTTGCTATGATCACTTCTTCCCGATCTCTTACATTCGCCTTTGGGCCCTTCAACTCATTATTGTATCCACACCTGGTCTTCTTGTGGCTATGCATGTGGCTTATCTGCAGCACCATGAGAAGAAAGTTTTACGACTATCTGGTCATGATGATCCTAAAGAACTAGCCGAAGTGAAAAAGCACAAGGTCCGAATCTCTGGCACTTTATGGTGGACATATACTTTGAGTGTGCTCTTCAGAATAATCTTTGAAGCAGCGTTCATGTACATATTCTACCTCATCTACCCTGGTTATGCCATGATACGACTCGTCAAATGCAGTGCATACCCCTGCCCTAACACAGTGGATTGTTTCGTATCCCGTCCTACAGAGAAAACTATCTTTACAGTCTTCATGCTCTCCGCTTCAGGAATCTGCATTGTTCTAAATGTAGTTGAAATCTTCTTCCTCATCGGTAGAGCTTGTACGCGAAGAAGCCAACGTCGTAGAGATACCTACCGTGATAGCACCAGAGAGCACCAGGAGAATGAGATGAACACATATGGAGAAGGTCTTGTGAAAAGGGCCCCAGGAAGCCTAGAGAAGGAGCATTGTACAGCATCCTAGAGTCAATGCATCCCCAGCACTTATAGAAGACTTTATTCAGACTAGTTACGGGTCAAAGAGGACATGATCAGAATAGGAGTCATTTATAGGACAATTTATGTTTTGACTATGAAGGGCAAATGACAATTAAAACTGCAATATTTGCACATAATGCAGCGAGTACATCCTGATCATCATAATAATGTGAGCTTGTCACTGAACATATTATGTTCTCTGTGATGCTCACCAATTGTCAACTGTCCAATTGGAACGGGTGTTTCTTGCAATATTTTTTACTACCAAGGGAAGGGGTGGTGGGCATTTTTTCTATCGGAATGGGAAGTATTATCAGGGGAAAAACAAATATATTTGTACTGTTACAGATTTGAGATTTTGTGTTACTATCATATGTGATGTATTATAGAACCAAATTAAAATCATAAAACCATTCACAAGTTGAGATACATTTTCTGCATTTCGACATTAAAATACAACAATGAAGTGGCCAACAAAGGGTCACTCCAGCAAAAACACACTTCTCCATCCCTTCCCCTCCTCACTTGATTGCCTGGCATATTCAAGAGGTCTACTTTGTATATTGCAGTCACTTCCATGCAGTGCAGTCTCCTGGCTGATGCTTATCAGGCACCCTCTTGATGTTACTTCACTTTCACATCAATCCAATGATGCATCAGCACAGCATTATATGAACAGCTAGATACTGTGACATCCCTGCTGGAGGTAAAACACTGACATTACATTGTGTATTCACCTAAATAAGCTACAGATTGTAAGTATCCAGTCAGGAGGATGACCTGTGATTGCAATACCACGTCTGGCCACTGCTGTAAGAACAGAGCTGTTAACCTCCTGCAGAAATCAGCTCAGTCCCTGCAGTTAGCAGGTACATAGATGTCGACAGTGTGTGAAGAAATCAGCAGGCAGCTTTCTCATTCTCTTCCTTTTCTAAATAGTTGCCCTCCTCTCCCCCCTCCTCCTTGCTGTTCACGGCTACTCCTGTATCTACTCAGCCTTATCTTATGGGCAGATAAAAAGCCAATAATCAGCACTTGTTAGAAAACAAACTTCTCCCTGCTAAGGGTCCTTTTTCATAGGATGACCTGTCCGGCTCAGATGCCCAACAGATCATCCCAGCGATGATTGTCCCTGTGCTATTACACAGGACTGATGATCGCTAGTGAATGGAGGCGGAGCAGGCCGGGGACTGTACCGGACTGCCCGCCTCAATTCACAGAAGACAGGCAGTCATTCATAAACCAATGACTGCCTGTTTACATGGACCAATCCATCATTCGGTTTTCTGCATGCAGAAACTGAATAACAAAAAAGAAGCAAACAAATTCTCATTCATTGTTCAGACGGTGCATACATCTACACTGAACGGTAATCATTCAGATGCTAACTGGATGCGGAAAACTGAAAGATTTATCGGCCAGTTTTCAAGTCCCTCTTCACTCTCCTCATAGCAACCAATGCCGAAGGACTGTAGCTGAGCTGCTTGCTGTGAGGACAGACAATCACATATATAAAATCCTAGAATGGTAGAGTTGGAAGGGACCTCCTGGGTCATCTGGTCCAACCCCCTGTTCAGTGCAGGATCACTAAATCATCCCAGACAGATGTCTGTCCAGCCTTTGTTTGAATACTTCCATTGAAGGAGAACTCCCCACCTCCTGTGGTAACCTGTTCCACTCTTTGATCACCCTCACTGTCAGAAAGTTTTTTCTAATATCTAATTTGTGTCTCCTCCCTTTCAGTTTAATCCCATTGCTTCTAGTCTTTCCTTGTACAAATGTGAATAGGGCTGATCCCTCTGCACTGTAACAGCTCTTCAGATATTTGTAGACCGCTATTAAGTTTCCTCTAAGCCTTTTTTTTGCAAGCTAAACATTACCAGATCCTTTAACTGTTCCTCATAGGACATGATTTGCAGACCGCTCACCATCCTGGTAACATAATATGTTAGGCTGAAGGGAGACAACGTCCATCTAGTTCAGCCTGTTTCCACCCCCCTTGTTGATCCAGAGGAAGGGGAAAAAAACAATGAGGCAGAAGTCAATTAGTCCATTTGAGGGAAGAAAATCCTTCCCGACTCCACAATCGCAGTCAGAATAATCCCTGAATCAACGTTTTGATCCTTCCTACCTGACTCCAGGACCCGGATCAACAACCCCGCTGTTTTTTTAATGACTACATCATGTAATATTGCAGCATCCTATGAGCGGGCCCCAGCCTAGGAGATGGCGGGGATGAGTTTAGGCCTTGTCACGGTGGCACCACCATCTTCCACCCGGAGGGTAACTAGGGACACGTCCAAGGGACCGAGGACAGGCTTTTAAATGGGGAAAATCCAAGAGGGGTTTACTTGTTGTCCTTTTGTCACGGGTGACGCCACTATTCCGTCCTCAGCGGTGAATTCTAGACGTTGTAATAAAGAGTCCACACACGCAGAGTTGACTTTTTAAAGGCAGTACCGGGAACGGTTGGTAAAGTGATTTACTGTAAGATAACTTGCAAACTTGGAACAGTCCATAACAACTTTACATCCACTAGCAAAAGACACTGGTGCAGGAAGACATGTGGTGTGACAGGGAGGAAACACGGGAGACCAGAGGGATTCTCACAGGCCAAGTTATCTGTGGCACTCTATTCCTGGACATGCTTCACTTCCACTCACCAACTCTCTAGCGGTGCACACTCATGGTTGAAGATCCACACTCAGCGCTACACAGTGGGTTCACACGGTCTTGCGGTTCCTTTTCTGATACTGCATAGCATGAGATAGGCCCTGGACACACACAGCATTCTCTCTGCCTCTTCCATCTTCTGGGTCCACAGACTGAAGGTGTCTGTGTGCCCACAGGCTCCTCTCCGGACACTCTCAGTAGGAGACTGATAACAAAGACCTAAAAGCACTCATGCACCTTGCAAACACATTTATATGACAAGGTCACATTACATACAAAAGATACATTTCCAGACATAACCCAGACAGTAACCCATTGAGTGCTGCAACTTTGCAATACACATAATATTCACTCACATAGAAGACACTGACAACACACATAAGCACAAGACATACATAGATCATTCAGAAATGTCTAGAAAGATGAGTACATTGACTTCTGTACACTATAATATTATAGCGCTCTAGAAAGGCATCTTAGACCTCTTGAACTCCTCTATCGATTTTGCCATCACCATGTTCTCAGGCAAAGAGTTCCACAGTCTCACTGCTCTTACAGTAAAGAACCCCCTTCTATGTTGGTGATGAAACCTTCTTTCCTCTAGATGTAGAGGATGCCCTCTTGTTACCGTTGCAGTCCTGGGTATAAACAGGTCATGGGAGAGATCCTTGTATTGTCCCCTAATGTATTTATACATAGTTATTTGATCGCCCCTTAGTCGTCTTTTTTCCAGGTTAATAATCCCAATTTTGATAGCCTCTCCAGGTATTCCAGTCCTCCCATTTCATTTATTAACTTAGTAGGCCTTCTTTGAACCCCCTCAAGCACTGTAACATCTTTCCTGAGCACCGGTGACCAGAACTGTGCGCAGTATTCCATGTGAGGCCTGACACGTGCCCTATATAGTGGAAGAATAATATTCTCATCCCTCGCCCCTATACCACTTTTAATGCACCTCAAGACTTTATTTGCTTTTGCAGCAGCTGACTGGCATTGATTGCTCCAGTTAAGTCTACAGTTAACTAGTACCCCCAGGTCTTTTTCCATCTCACTTTTCCCTAGCAGTATCCCATTTAGCGTGTATTGGTGACATTCATTTCTCCTGCCCATGTGCAGAAGCTTACATTTATCAGTATTGAACTTCATTTGCCATTTTTCTACCCAAGCCCCCAGCTTATCTAGGTCCTTTTGTAGCCGCACATTGATCTCTGTTGTATTAATCACCTTGTATAATTTCATATTGTCTGCAAATATCAATCTTTTACTGTGCAGCCCCTCTATCAGGTCATTGATAAATATATTGAACAGAATGGGGCCTAGTAACTCTTCTCTGAACTTGCTCCAGTTCTTCTATGTCTTTTTTAGAGTGGGGTGCCCAGAACTGGACACAGTATTCCAGATGAGGTCTGACTAAGGAAGAGCAGAGGGGGATAATTACCTCACATGATCTAGAATGCCTTTTTTTGCTGCTATGATCTATTACTATACCCAAGTCTTTCTCACATGTGCTGCTGCTTAGCCCAATTCCTCCCATTCTGTATGTGCTTTTTTTCATTTCTCTTGCCCAGATGTAAGACTTTGCATTTCTTCTTGTTAAATACCATTCTGTTAGTCGCCGCTCACTGTTCAAGGCTGTCTAGCTCTTTTTGAATACTCTCCCTCTCTTCCCTAGTGTTAGCTATCCCTACTAGCTTTGTGTCATTACCAAATTTGATCAGTTTCCCCTCAATTCCCTCTTCCAGATCATTTATAACAATGTTGAACAACACTGGGCCTAGGACAGAGCCTTGTGGTACCACACTTACCACATTCTTCCAATTGGATGTGCAGACATTTATGACCATTCTTTGAGTACGATCAGTCAGCCAGTTGTGAATCCACCTAACAGTTGTCTTGTCAATCCCATATTTCGTCATTTTTTCAATAAGTATGGTATGAGATACTTTGTCAAATGCTTTACTAAAGTCAAGATATACTATATCTACTGCATTTCCCTGATTAACCCAGTCGGTGATACTATCATAGAAGGAAATTAGAATAATAGAATGTTAGAGTTGGAAGGGACCTCCAGAGACATCTGGTCCAACCCCCTGCTCAGTGCAGGATTCACTAAATCATCCCAGATAGATTCGTCTGGCATGACTTGTTTGTTACAAATTCATGCTGTCTCTGGTTAATTACTCCATTCTCACCAAGTACTTACATACATGCTGTTTAATAATTTGTTCAAAGATCTTTCCCTGTATAGAAGTTAGGCTCACAGGCCTGTAGTTTCCTGGATTCACCTTCTTCCCTTTTTTTGAAGATAGGGAAAACTTTTGCCCTTTTCCAATCTTCTGGAACTTCTCATGTTCTCCATGAACTTTCAAAGATTATGGTGAGTGGTTCAGCAATTACCTCCGCTGCTTCTTTTTGTATCCTAGGATGTAATTCACCTGGACCTTAAGACTTGAATCAGCTAAGTGTTCCCTACCCATCTCTCTGCTTACAGATAGCCTGCATTCTTTTATTCCTTCAATAACACAGGGAAGATCAGTTGATGTTTTGGTCTCTGTTGCAAGCCTCAATTCATTATTAGCTTTAGCGTTTCTGACACTTGCCCTACAGTTTCTACAGACTGCATTATATTCTTCTTTAGATATTTCCCCCTCTTTCTATTTGATAAACATATTTTTCTTCCTTTTTAGCATGTATTAAGTTTTGTGTTCATCCATTCTGGTGTCTTTAAATGCTTCCCATTCTTCCTTCTTTTAGGGATTGTTAACGATTGTGCTTTGAGAATCTCATTTTGCAATATTTACCAACCTTCTTGGACATTTCTGTCCTTAAGAACATCCAGCCATTGGATTCTTCCTACACTCTTTCTGAGTTCATCGAAATCTGCCTTTCTGAAATCCTACCTTGAGGTCTGAGACTTCTCAGGTCTTCCGCCCTTGTTATCCAAAATTCAAGGATAGCACGATCACTGCCTCCTAAGGCAGCAGCCACTCTACTTCCTCAACCATTTCCTCCCTGTTGGTAAGAATTAGTTCCAAGATCGCAGATCCCCTTGCTTTATCTTCTACCTTTTGGAAAATAAAGTTGGCAGAATGAGACGATAATAATTTGCTTATCTTTTACCTGAGAGAGATTCCCAACAAATGTCTGGATAGTTAAAATCCCCCATGATCACCATGTTGTACTTTTTTGCAAACTTGGCCATCTGATGTAGAAAGAGTTCATCCATATCTTCTGCTTGTCCAAGTGGTCTATAGTAAATACCTATGTCCTATCTGTTGTTCTCTCCTTATATTCTCACCTTCTCCTCTATTATTAGGTCTGTTTCTTATAAATAAGTTGTATCTTTCAAGCCTTGCATTCCAATCTTATGTATTATCCCACCAAGTTTCTGTGATGCCTATGGATCCAATCAGTAATTATTAAGAAATTATAGTACTAGTGTTTCTGGTATGCGCCACTGACTAATATAATGTAGTAAAAGGGATTGAAATTGTAAGCACACGGCTGCTGTTTTAGGACCTGTGATGATGTCACCGTCATTGCTTACATGCGCGTATCACACACACTAAGGCTCTGCTACATGTGCATCACACACAGCACACACAGCTCTGATACATGGGCATCACACAGCACACACAGCTCTTATACATGCTTGCCACACACAGCACACACAGCTCTGCTACATGCACATCACACACAGCACACACAGCTCTGCTCCATGTGTGTCACACGCAGCTCTGCTACATGCACATCACACACAGCTCTGTTACATGCGCGGCATAAACAGCTCTCATGGCTCTGCTATATACACATCACACACCATACACACGGCTCTGCTATATGCGCATCACACACAGCACACATGGCTCTGCTATATGCGCATCACACACAGCACGCACAGCTCTGTTACATGCGTGTCGCAAACAGCACTCACAGATCTGCTATATGTGAGTCACACACAGCACACACGGCTCTGCTACATGTGCATGACCCACAGCACATATTGCTCTGCTACATGCGAATGACACAGCACACACGGCTCTGCTACATGCACATGACACACAGCACACATGGCTCTGCTACATGCGCATGACACAAAGCACACACCGCTCTGCTACATTCGCATGACACACACGGCTCTACTACATACATTCTTTATCAGCCTCTGCGGGTTTCGGATCTGTGATGATGTCACCATCATGTGATCAGGCGCGGAGGTCAGAGCCCAGGTGACTGATCACATGATGGTGACATCATCACAGGTCCTCAATATATAGAAGAGTCATGAGCAGCATAGAAGGTGCAGACAAAATTGCATCAAGACTGATGCCTCTTTATTTTCTCCACAGAGGAACAACGTTTCGACCACATGTAGCAATCTTTCTCTATTTTATGCTTTAGGACCTACGATGACGTCACCATCATGTGATCAGGGGCAGAGCATGTAACTCACTCACGGACTCACAGACAAGTGGTCGTTAGCACTTTGATTTTTCTTGTGTGTGTGCGTGTGTGTATATATGTATATAAATATAAATATATGTATCCCCTCGGCAATTTATTCCCTTTTTAACTGCTTGTCTATTACAAAAAATATTAAAAGCTTAAAAAAAAAAACCTTCTTGAAATTGTCATAATTGAAAAAATATAAAAATTGTTATTGCTGCATCTATAGCGAGCGGAAATTGGGAATATCAGCTTGGGTTATATCACTCAGTGGCTATGTACTCTTGACTCCCATCCACAATGCTACATGTAAAAGGTGAAATAGTGGATGATGGTGGTTATTTTTTGTAATGGCAGTCTAAAACAGGCCTGAGTGAGGGGCTGTTTGGTAATTGCACTTCCAGTTGGTCAGGCTATAAACAAAGTTTATGGATGGTGGGGGTTGTGGTCTCTACTCCTGGAGGTCAGTATGCTACGTAGTGCAGATGATACCTAGTGAGAAGGAGCTACAGGAGTCAGGGTAGGGTGAAACTGTAAAACTCACTTTTATTGCAGTTCCAAGCAAACAAGGCAACGTTCTGTAAGTCTGTTTTCCGTACTTGAGAATTTAGAGTTTGGTGTCTCGAGATACCACCCTCAGTATAATGTGTCGTATCTGGTATCTTTCCTTCTTTTTCCTCAGACTTAGGGATGGATTGTCTCTAGCTGTCCTTTATCCAGCTTTGTTGATCTTCTTCTAACTTCCTTATCCTTTCTCGCTATCTTATTATTAACTACATCTCTCTTTCACTATTGTATTCTCTATCACTAAAGGGCCATTTACACGCAATGATTATCGCTCAAAATTCACTCAAAAGCCATCGTTTAAGTGATAATCATTGTGTGTAAATGCTCCCATCTTTCACTATTTGTCTGAACGATGATTTTTAGGTGAGCATAAAATCCATCCTTCAGCCGGAGAGAAGATAATGCAGACTGCATGCTGTGTTTGCTGTCCATGGTGCTGTATTCTACATGGGAGCACTGATTACATTGTATTTAGCTTGCAGCCCTGCGGCAGAACACAGGAGCTAAATGCAGAGAACAGACCACCTGCTAGTCTCTGCATACAGTTCCCCAAGGCTCATTTACATGCAAATAAAGGTGATAAGCTTTTGAACCATTATACCTTAGCATGTAACTGGGCCTTTACTTCGTACTTGCTTCTAACTTCTTTACTACTTAACAACTAATCTCTAGAATTGGGTAGAGCTATTTATTAACTCTGGTCCTCCCATGAGCATAGGACTCAGGGGCTGGACAGGGACCTCAGAATGCTGAATTATTGCCTATATACTCTAGCTCCAGACTCCAAGGTCCTCCAAGTACTAACTCTGTTTTTGCATTTTTGTTGAAGGAACATAACCATTTATAAAGCTAGATAACATACTTTTGTAGTGACAACTTCAGGTCACTGCACGTCTGTAAAGGTTCGTCTGTAAATGAATTAAATTACTATGTTAGGCCACCTTCAGACAGCCGTATCGCATCCGGCTGCGATAATTCTCGCAGCGGGATTCGACCCGAGCACCTGCAGGGACCAGCGCCGCACTCAACCGCTCCCGCAGCTCCGGCTCTTTCATGTGCCGGCTGCTGGGCAGCCGGCGCATGCGCAGACCGGAGCCGGCGGCTGGGGAGTAACATTTCTGTGCGGGGCTCTGCGAGCCCCGCACAGAAATAGAGCGTGCCGTGGCTGTCTGCATAAGATTGCGTATTGTAATGCAATCCTATGCAGGCGTGTACGGGCAGAAATTCTGCGGGGAATCCTGCCACGGAATTTCCGCCCGTGTGCAGGAGGCCTTAACATGGGGAACTCCATAATGGAAAAGACCATAATGTCAGAATTGTGCTTTTTATGGTCACCCTGTCTCCAAGTATAAATTAAATAGAAAGTGACCAAGGTCATATGTAACCCAAAATGGTACTAATAAAAACTTCAGGCCATCACTGCAAAAAATGAGCCTTCACACAAACGTATCAACAGAAAAATATAGTAAAAAGTTATGGGGGTCAAAAAATGGCGACAGAAGCTATATAAATTTGGTATCTTCGCAATCGTAAAGACCTACAGAATAAGGATAAGATGTCAATTTTACTGCACTGTGAACAATGTAAAACCCATGCAATTGTGTTTTTTTTTTATTTCGCCCCACTTATAAATCTTTTAAAGTCCTCCAATACACTATATATTGTCCCATAAAAGGTACAATTAAAAAGTACAACTTGTCCCATAAAAGACAAGCTCTCATGTAGCTATGATGCCAAAAAATTAAAAAGTTGTGATTATTTGAAAGCTCGAATATCTAACATAGCAATTTCTAAACCTATATCTGTTTTTGTCCACAGAGCTGACACACAATGAACTGGCCAGTATTTTACGCCGTTTTTAGTGGTGTGAGCCGCCATTCTACTGGAATTGGACGCGTATGGCTCTCTGTGGTTTTCATCTTCCGTATATTGGTTCTTGTAGTGGCTGCAGAGAGCGCCTGGGGGGACGAAAAGTCAACATTTATCTGCAATACACAACAACCTGGATGTAACAGTGTTTGCTATGATCACTTCTTCCCGATCTCTCACATTCGCCTTTGGGCCCTTCAACTCATTATTGTATCCACACCAGCTCTTCTTGTGGCTATGCATGTGGCTTATCTGCAGCACCAGGAGAAGAAGGTTTTACGTCTAACTGGTCATGATGATCCTAAAGAACTAGCCGAAGTGAAAAAGCAGAAGGTCCGAATCTCCGGCAATTTATGGTGGACATATACTTTGAGTGTGCTCTTCAGAATAATCTTTGAAGCAGCTTTCATGTACATATTCTACCTCATCTACCCTGGTTATGCCATGATACGACTCGTCAAATGCAGCGCATACCCCTGCCCTAACACAGTGGATTGTTTCGTGTCTCGTCCCACAGAGAAAACTATCTTTACAGTCTTCATGCTCACGGCTTCAGGAGTCTGCATTGTTCTAAATGTAGCTGAAGTCTTCTTCCTCATCGGTAGAGCTTGGTCACGTAGAAGGCAACGTCATGGGGATTCATACCGTGACAAGGAGCACCGGCAGAATAAGATGAATACATTGTTAACAGGAGAGGGTCTTATGAAACGGTCCTCTGGGAGCCTAGAGAAGGAACATTGTACACCATCCTAGAGCCAAGGCATCCCCACTAATTATAGAAGACTTTAGTCAGACTGTTTATGGGCCAAAGAGGACATGATCAGAATAGGAGTCATTTACAGGACAATTTATGTTTTGACTGTGAAGGGCAAATGACTTAATTGAAACTGCAATATTTGCACACAATGCAGTGAGTACATTCTACTGATCATAGTAATGTGGGCATGTATATTGTACCGTCTAGATACTATGTTCTCTGTGATGCTCACCAATTGTCGACTGTCTATTTGGAACTGGTGCTTCTTGCAGTATTTTTTTTAATAACAAGGGAAGGGGTGGGGGGCATTTTTTCTATCGAGATGGGAAGTATTAGCAGGAGAAAAACAAATGTATTTGTACTGTTATAATATTAAAACAAAGTCTTAAATCTATATGTAATTTATAGAACCACAAATTAAAATCGTAAAACCATTCACAGGTTGAGGGAAATTTTCTTCACCTTTCACACTCTAATACAACAATTAAAGGGTCAATAAAGGGCCACTCTGGCAAAAACATATTTTTCCATCCCTTTTCACCTCAACTGATTGCATGTCACATTCTGGAGCATGCACTCCTATATATTGCAGTCACTTCCATGCAGTGCAGCCTCCGATTTGATGCTTATCAAGCACATCAATCCAATGATGCATCAGCACAGCATTATATGAACAGCTAGAGATTGTACCATCCCTGCTGCAGGTAAAAACCTTGACATTACATTCTGTATTGACCTAAATAAGCTATGGACTATAAGTATCCAGTCAGGTGAATGACCTTTGATTTCCTCTATTATAACAGTGTGATCATTATTAGTAACTGTGACAAGACTTTTTTTCCCCTCTGGGCAATTTCTCTGGCAGGGACCATGTAATAGCATCAAACAGACTGAGAAATTGACTAGTTTTAGAAAACATAACCCCAAGTAGATCTGAGATGGTCAGAAATGAGATCACATGACTATCTGAGGAGGAGGTCGGGAGTTTCAGGTAGAAAAAATAACTAACTAAGGTAAGGCTCAATTATATATACTGGAGGGATAGTAGCCATGCGACCCTTGCTTTTTCTCAGAAAGAATATACAGAGATAATTAAACTTTCTTACTGACTCACTTCTAGACAAATAGATTTTGAGGCAATGGGAAAGGTCCGGAGCTTGAAGACTAAATTCCTGCTCAGAGGGATGTGTTTGGACTAACTATCATAAGAGCGATAACTTAAAGCCCATTAACACGCAAAGATAATCTTTCGATTGAAAGTTTTAGCGATCATTTTGCATAAAGTGTTAATGGACACTAATGTCCATTAACACTTTATCATGTTTATTTGCATGTAAAAAGGGCCTACGGGAGCTGTTTGCAGAGTCCAGCATGTGGGCTGGGCTCTGCACACAGCTACATTATTCTCATTATGGCCATCCGCAGAATACAATGTGATCTCCTGGCTCCCACTAAGAATATAATTTGCGGTCTGTTGACAGATACTTTATCTCTCTATAGCTGAACAATGGATTTTAAACTCACTTTAAATTCATCATTCAAACGAAAAGTGCACAATGGTGGCGTTTACATGCAATGATTATCGCTTATTTGGGGTCGTTAGAACAAATTTTTAGCAATAATCATTACGTGTAAATGGGCCCTTACTTGGCATTACAGAATGAAGGAACCTTTTGGTAAAAATCATGGTAGTTGACAATGAAAACCCTGTCTAGTAGGAAGATAAGATAAAGATCTTTACAGGAGAAGGCCTGAAGCTGACTGATTTGTTTGGCGGATGTAATGGCCAACAGAAAGGAAATTTTCGTGCTCATATACTTGTCAGCTTTCAGCAGGGGTACAAACAGGGAAAGGCATAACTCCTATAGGACCAAAGGTAAGTCCCATGTTACCACCAGTTTCAATATAGTCTGGTAGAACCCTTCAGGAATCTCTTTATGAGAGGGTCCTTGGAAATAGGCTTGGCAGGAAAGGCTGAGCTAGCTGAAACCTGTACACTCAGTGCGGATGTCCTTTCTCAATCCCATCCTGGAGACAATTTAGAATTGTGCTGATGGAAGAGTTGAGTTGTTTTGTTGAACACCAAGTAAGAAATGTATGCATGATTCTAGTATAAGCTGTCTTCGTAGGTTCTGTTCTGGAATAAGACAAAGTGTTCTCACGCTGTCATACACTGCTCAGAATACAGAAAAAAACACAAGGTAGAAGGGGCTACGTTAGCCTTCTATAGTGTTGGAGGAGCCATACTTATTGAATTCTTTTAATTAAAATTTCCATCTGCCCTATTAGCCTACAGGGGCAGAAATATCCCACTCTTGCGCTGCTGGTTGAAATGTAAGAGAAGGTTCTTTGAAGCAGTGATTACATCTGTGCATTAATATCAACTTAACTAACGGATGAGTGACAGCATTTAGGTTGTAGTATGAAGGTGTCATAAAAGGTCTAGGCCGGCAGCCAAGTAATTTTCATGGAAGCTACAGTACTTCTAATAACACCCTACAGGACAGTAAAGAGTAAATATGGCCACACTTTGCTAGTCATACAATTCAACTGCAAATATACCAGTTTAGAAACACACACAGTCATATAGAGTTGCAAAAAAAAGTCAGTGAACCCTTTAAAATTAGGCTACACTTAGGCAGGACAACTGACGTTCTTGCGTCAACTATTGGCCAAAATTGCTCATCTGACTGATTTTTTTCCCCTAGTTAATACTTGGCCTATGTAAATTAACCTTACCTGGATTTCTGCATTAATTAAGGATAAATTGGGGTCTGATTGTTATAGCTGTAGACAAACACAACCTAACTACACTATTCTAGTAACCAAACAGTTGTAAGTAAACAGCCACAGTGTACACATAAAAAATAAGGGAACCCTTGAATTTAATAACATGTAGAACCTCCTTTAGCAGCAATCAAGTGGTTTGGGGCAAGGTTGATTGGGATGAACTGTTTTTTTTGGGGGGGGGGGGGGTTGACTAGCGTTGCAGTGGCCTTCCATGAATTTTTTTTATAGTAAACGCATGAAAATATGTTTTTGCAGTTTGTAGAGACTTCTGTGGGTCTTTTGTTGATAGCCTTGGGTTTCTTCTCACCTCCTCCCGGATTGCCTGTTGTGCTCTTGGCATGATATTACCAAGAGACCTACTCCTAGGGCGAGTAGCAACAGTCACAAATGTTCTCAATTTGTAGATAATTCGACTAACTATGGATTGGTATACACCCAGGTCTTTAAAAATGTTGCTGTAACCTTTTCCAGCTTCATGTATCTTATAACACCTTTCTGAGGTCTTCTGATAGTTGTTAGCATTGAAGCATAGTTCAGACTAACTGGTCTTTCTTGAGAAGAATACATGTCAGTAACCAGACCTTCTGTGCTTTTATTTAATGCGCAAATCACTAAAGAAACCCACATTTCCAATCTCAGCTTCTTTATTGAGATCCCTTTTGCCAATTAGCTTTCAAGGAATCATTAGCAGAGAGGTTTACTTAGGCTGCCTGTCCACGGGCAGGTTTGAATTGTGTTCTCCGCGGTGATAATCAGGCCGCAGGAAATACAGTGAAAGCTCTCCATAGGGTTGCTATGGAGATTGCTTCCCCCCTGTCCACAAGTGGAGAATCATTGCGATTCTCCGCTCGCGGGCAGCAATTCGCAGCATGCTGCAAATTTACCGCGATTCTCCGCAGTCAGCCTAACTGTCAGATAGGCTGACAGCGGAGATCCGTCTGCCGGCTCCTGCTCACGGGTGGCAGTATTCCACAGCGGATCTCCGCTGCGGGATACCGCAACGCCCGTGGGCAGGCAGCCTTACTTATACTTCCTGCACTGTGGATGGTGGCTTAAAGGGGTTGTCCCGCGCCGAAACGGGTTTTTTTTTTTTCAACAGCCCCCCCGTTCGGCGCGAGACAACCCCGATGCAGGGGTTAAAAAAGAACACCGGACAGCGCTTACCTGAATCCCCGCGCTCCGGTGACTTCTTACTTACCTGCTGAAGATGGCCGCCGGGATCTTCTCCCTCGGTGGACCGCAGGGCTTCTGTGCGGTCCATTGCCGATTCCAGCCTCCTGATTGGCTGGAATCGGCACGTGACGGGGCGGAGCTACACAGAGCTACACGGAGCCCCATTGAGAAAAGAAGAAGACCCGGACTGCGCAAGCGCGTCTAATTTGGCGATTAGACGCTGAAAATTAGACGGCTCCATGGAAACGAGGACGCTAGCAACGGAACAGGTAAGTGAAAAACTTCTGATAACTTCTGTATGGCTCATAATTAATGCACAATGTACATTACAAAGTGCATTAATATGGCCATACAGAAGTGTATGGGGTTTTTTGCCTTCCTCTGGATCAACACAGTAGGATAGACAGGCTGGACTAGATGGACAATGTCTTCATTCGGCCTTACATACTATGTTACTATGTTACTATGTTACTTTGTTTCGCGGGACAACCCCTTTAACGTGGTCAATAAAAGACATGAATTGTACAACAGTTTGTATCTTATTAGCCTAGCTACATTGTGCTAGATAACAATAAGAAATCCGGGTAATTCCAAAGGTTTTATTTACTTCAACTTAACTTTATTCCATTAAGACTTAAAGATTTCCAGAAAATGTGACAATCTTACTACAACCTTCATTGGTCAGTCATCTGGTCATGTGGACCAACAAGGGCTAGAAATTTTTGGTTCCTTAAAGCACGAAGCCTGGAATTCAAAACATAGGCCAAGGGTGCTACGGTATTACTGCAGTACAAATGGCACTGTAGTCAGTGGCCCTGACTAATTAGTCCATTAAAGGTTCCCACACTCACTTCTCAACTGCCATCAACTACCAAGAGACACCTTCGCTACATATGTGTTGATGATTATATATTTGGGTATCTGTATGTTCACATTTTCCTGCACGTTTTTGAAAAGGGCTATTACATCCAAAACAACACTTTTCCAGTTGATGTATGCGGTCACCAACCTTTTCTGCCGTGTATCAACCAGGTTATGTGAGAATGACCAAGCCCACCAGATGATGAGCACCACAGCTAAAATTCTATGGTGTTCTTTCACAAGTACTTTTTGAACTCTTCTCCCTAAAGTTTCTGTATATAGTTTGTATTCATAAGCAAACATGGGGCTCATTGAAGAGTATTCCCATCTTTAATATTTATGGAAGATCCACAGTATACACATAAATACCTGATAGTTGATAGTCCCACTTATGGAACCCTTATCTATCAAGAAAATGGTGGTCCAAATGACCTACGGTATATTCCATTCGATGATTCATGTAGGTCAGTTTCCCCATGAAAGTCAACGGAAAGGTGATCATTTTAGCATATATGTATTACTTAATTAACCAAGTGCTGCGGCCACTGCTACGTTATAAATGCAAGTGACAGAATTGTATTTATAGAAGATGTGTCCCATTTGGCTTGAACCAAAATTTGCGCCTTTTTTTATTATTTCCCCTCCATTATTTGTACATAACAGCCATAAGGTGGTTTGTGTCTAAAAAGAGTTATCAACTAATTATGTAGCTTGTGGGATTCATATAAACTAAGATATCTTGTTTTATAAAGTGTTGTGCACAGAGACGCAGCTCATAGCATAGTACTTTATTAAGGATTCTCCAGTTGCAAACTATTGATGACCTATCTTTAGGATAGCTCATCAATAGTAGTTATGCAGGCGTCCCCTGCCCAGGAGCCCTGCTGATGAGCTGTTTGTTGGACAGGTGCACTCACGAACTGAACTTATTTCTGCAGGAAGCAGACAGCTCCATTCCTACCACAGTGGCCTAACTTGTTATTACACACAAAGTTACCATTCACTTCAATGACCACTGTGACTGTAATACCAAGACTGGCCACTCCAGTTTGAACAGTGCTGTCTGCTTCCTGCGTAAATCAGCTCAATGCACAAGTGTACTGGCCTGGCAAAGAGATGATCAGCAGGGGTTTTGGGAGGCAGACCCCTACTGATCTAGAATTGAAGGCCAGTCCTGCAGCTGGGCCATCAATTGTTCACAACTGGACATCCCCTTTAAGGTAAGTACGTTTTTTTTTTTATATCACAGTACACCATGGTACATCTGTATGGATGTAGTAATGCACCTCTATGGTTGCTCTCTTATAGACAATACGTCTGTGTGCATCAGGCCTCATAATATCCTCTTGGAAGTACATACATACTGGAGTGGATAATATGGTACAATTTACTAAAGAATGATTGCATTCTTCTACAGAGCAAACCGCTGCCAGCCAGAAAATATCCACCTTTCTCCTACCCAGAGAATAACTATCATTATCATTTAAGGAACAACTTGCCCTGCGCACACATTCATTACAGAATAACATAAGCTTTATCTCATGTACATCCTCGGCCAATTACAGGCTGTGAAGGTTATACAAAGATATCCTTGTTTCCAGTCTAATATTACAGAGGCTATTCACTATATGTGAGCGACATCTTCATAGAAAATACCAGTATTGACCGAGATCTATGAGGGATACAGTTGATGAATAAATAGTGGCATAGTCCTGATCTCCCATTGCCCGCCGGCATTGTTCGTAGAAGAATTCCGGCAATCGCCTTAGTGCCATGTTTGGAGGGCATTATTGAACTGGCCTTGAAAAGTAACTAAATGATAAACTGTCAGCTCAACTAATGGCCCTTTGGGCGCAGGACAATTATCGTTAAGAATCCTGCGGGAATCTGACCGATAATCGTCCGGTGTAAGTGGCCCTGGGAAAAAAATTACAAAGTGGCCACTAGAGATGAGCGAACGTACTCGTTTCGAGTAATTACTCGATCGAGTACCGCCATTTTCGAGTACTTCAGTACTCGAGTGAAAAGTACTCGGGGTCGCTGGGGGGCGGGGGGCGCCGTGGGTGAGTGGGGGGGTAGCAGAAGGAAACAGGGGGGAGCCCTCTCTCTCTCCCTCTCCCCCCCACTCCCCGCTGAAACCCCCGACTCACCCACGGCGCCCCCCGAATTTTTTTGCCTGAGTACGGAACTACTCGAAAATCGCGGTATTCGGGCGAAAAAGGGGCGTGGCCGAGCACGTTCGCTCATCTCTAGTGGCCACATGTTGTAGGTGGGCTCAAACCAACGGGAATACAAGTAGGCAGGGGTCAGCAAACCCCTGGAGAGAAGAGAAGCCTATGCAGTGTGCATAGCTCGTCATAGCAAATTTACTATGAAGCACAGAACATGTTAGAACTGGAGGTGTACATCTAGGTGCGCCTGTTTTTAACCTAATAGGCTTCCATGACGTAAATGAACATCATAGACTGGCTTGTCTTTAGCTTCTATGACAGATATTTATGTCATGTGTTCTGAGCCTGTGTTGACTGACAGTTGAGCTCTCGCTGTCATGGCCAGGATCAGAAAGGCTCTGATGCCTGTCGTTTAACACCCTAGATGCCGCGATCAATAGTGACCATGGCATCTAGGTGGTTAGACAGAGGGAGGGAGCTTTCTATGTTGCTTTTGTCTCCCCCAAATGCAGCCTTGGGATGCCAATGGTAAGATGGATAACCATGGCAGCCAGAGACCTCGGAAAGGCTCCCAGGCACACCACAGCTGTGTGACTATTAGGAAGAACCTTCAGCATAGCGTAATAGATTGCTTTGCAGTCTTACATGCACAGAGAATAATTATTTTCTATACTGTGTATATCACAGATCACATTGTGATGTCCTTAATGGGTCTAATTAAATAAATGAATAAATGTAAATAAAGTTTATTTAAAAATGTACACAATTTTAAAAAACAAACTTTTTTTTGTAGAAGTGAAGAAAAAAGCGCACACACAGTATCACTGTAATCATCATAGCCCGTATAACTAACTTCATTCTGTCACTGAACAAAACCCATTATACCAAGACCAACATTACCAATAGTGACACCATATACTACCACATCATGATTACATATTACCACCACATAGTGATTAATACCAACATACTGTCACTGAATAAAGACTATCACAAAGATCAATAGTAATCTAATTATAATACGATATGAGGTCCTAATTATACCCCAGACTACGCCCACATAATACCACCATAGTATTGCTGAAAAAAACCACTATACAAAGACTGCAATGCCCCACATAGGCCCGCACTCAGTAATGATGCCCTGTGTAGGCCCTCATTCAGTAATAATGCTACATACAGGCCCTACACAGTAATAATACCGCATATACACTACCGTTCAAAAGTTTGGGGTCACCCAAACAATTTTGTGTTTTTCATGAAAAGTCACACTTATTCACCACCATGTGTTGTGAAATGAATAGAAAATAGAGTCAAGACATTGACAAGGTTAGAAATAATGATTTGTATTTGAAATAACATTCTTTTTACATCAAACTTTGCTTTCGTCAAAGAATCCTCCTTTTGCAGCAATTACAGCATTGCACACCTTTGACATTCTAGCTGTTAATTTGTTGAGGTAAGCTTGAGAAATTGCACCCCACGCTTCTAGAAGCATCTCCCACAAGTTGGATTGGTTGGATGGGCACTTCTGGCGTACCATACGGTCAAGCTGCTCCCACAACAGCTCAATGGGGTTCAGATCTGGTGACTGCGCTGGCCACTCCATTACCGATAGAATACCAGCTGCCTGCTTCTGCTGTAAATAGTTCTTGCACAATTTGGAGGTGTGTTTAGGGTCATTGTCCTGTTGTAGGATGAAATTGGTTCCAATCAAGCGCTGTCCACTGGGTATGGCATGGCGTTGCAAAATGGAGTGATAGCCTTCCTTATTCAGAATCCCTTTTACCCTGTACAAATCTCCCACCTTACCAGCACCAAAGCAACCCCAGACCATCACATTACCTCCACCATGCTTAACAGATGGCGTCAGGCATTCTTCCAGCATCTTTTCATTTGTTCTGCGTCTCACAAACGTTCTTCTTTGTGATCCAAACACCTCAAACTTGGATTCATCCGTCCACAACACTTTTTTCCAGTCTTCCTCTGTCCAATGTCTGTGTTCTTTTGCCCATCTTAATCTTTTTCTTTTATTGGCCAGTCTCAGATATGGCTTTTTCTTTGCCACTCTGCCCTGAAGCCCAAAATCCCGCAGCCGCCTCTTCACTGTAGATGTTGACACTGGTGTTTTGCGGGTACTATTTAATGAAGATGCCAGTTGGGTACCTGTGAGGCGTCTGTTTCTCAAACTAGAGACTCTAATGTGCACTGACTGCTTATCTTCTTGCTTAGTTGTGCAACGCGGCCTCCCACTTCTTTTTCTACTCTGGTTAGAGCCTGTTTGTGCTGTCCTCTGAAGGGAGTAGTACACACCGTTGTAGGAAATCTTCAATTTCTTAGCAATTTCTCGCATGGAATAACCTTCATTTCTAAGAACAAGAATAGACTGTCGAGTTTCAGATGAAAGTTCTCTTTTTCTGGCCATTTTGAGCGTTTAATTGACCCCACAAATGTGATGCTCCAGAAACTCAATCTGCTCACAGGAAGGTCAGTTTTGTAGCTTCTGTAACGAGCTAGACTGTTTTCAGATGTGTGAACATGATTGCACAAGGGTTTTCTAATCATCAATTAGCCTTCTGAGCCAATGAGCAAACACATTGTACCATTAGAACACTGGAGTGATAGTTGCTGGAAATGGGCCTCTATACACTTTTATAGATTTTGCACAAAAAACCAGACATTTGCAGCTAGAATAGTCATTTACCACATTAGCAATGTATAGAGTGCATTTGTTTAAAGATAGGACTAGTTTAAAGTTATCTTCATTGAAAAGTACAGTGCTTTTCCTTCAAAAATAAGGACATTTCAATGTGACCCCAAACTTTTGAACGGTAGTGTATGCCCCTGCTCGGTAATAATGCTCCATATAGGCCCCACACATTGATCTATATAAATATCTAAAGACAAAAGCCCTCACTGACTGACTGACTGACTGGCCAGTAATTCTCTAACTTCCCAGTTTTGTACAAACTTGAAATGTAGCACGACTATTCTTTAGGTCCTATAGGGAAAAAATAAGGGGGTCACAAATTGATTATTCAATTCTAAGTGCAAAAATAAGTGACCCCCTATGCAATGTAACTAATAACACACATCTGTACCACAGAAACTTGCAATTCGGCACAGCCATTCTTTATGTCCTAAATAGGAAAAGTAATGGGGTCGCAACATCAGTATTCAATTCTATGTGTGAAAAACTGTGCAAAAATCCACAATAATTGAGATAGTTCTTTTCTCAGAAACCATAAAGCCTAGGGAAATGATTTGTATACTGAGAAGAATCTACCTCACCTCTGTGTGCATATACTGAGGAGAATTTTCCCCACCTCTATGTGTATATACAGAGAAGAATCTAACTCACCTCTATGTGTATATACTGAGGAGAACATAACTGACCTCTATGTGCATATACTGAAAGGCTGTAAAGTACATAAGGAAATGGCCATCGGCTGCAGGGATGGAGCATGCTTTAAGGCTGCCTGTCCATGGGCATTGCGGAAATCCACCGCTGGAGCTGTCGCCGGGGAGCAGGAGCCAGCAGACGGATCTCCACAGTGAGTCTATCTGACAGATAGGCTTAGCGTGGAGAATCGCAGCAATTCACAGCATGCCGCGATTTGCCGCCCGTGAGCGGAGAATCGCTATGATTTTACGCTCGTGGATAGGGGGGCTGCGCTTTCACAGGCAATGAAAAAAATGCCCGTGGACAGGCAGCCTTAACGTTAAGAAGGGGTTGGGAGTAAATTTGAAGGGGCGTTTCCTTTAAGGGTAAAAAGGGAGGAGACTGGGAGTGGTGGCACATTCTGCAGAGGGAAATCAGTATATGCAGTCTGAGGAAAATCTAATGCTCCTCTTGTGTATAGTATTTTATTCCTCGGTTCCTCTGAAGTAACCACGACTTCATAACATTTTCCGTGTGAACAACAGGTAAACACCTGTATCAAATTAACTTGGGTGAAGCCGGGTATATCAGCTAGTGTCTCATATAGATCCCCCCAGTAATAATGTCCCATATAGGTCCCCACTCAGTAAAAATGCCCCATCACAGCCCCCCCTACTCAGTAATAATTCGCCTTATAGGCCCCAGCCCTCCTCACTCAGTTATAGTGCCCCTCTTAGGTGGCCCCCAACTCCCCACTCAGTAACAGTGACCCTTATAGTTTAAAAAATAAAAAACATTGATCCTCACCTTTGTCACTCTTTCCGCTCCCGGCCGCTGCAGTTGGCCCCACACTGTTCATTCACTGAGATCCAATAAAATGATCATGTGTGCTTGTCACATGATTCCTCTACCGGTACTCAGCGGGTGAACAGTGCGGGCACAGACCACATCAGCCAGGAGCAGGAGGAATGACACAGGTGAGTATGAAAGTTTTTTTCTTGGACATCTTTCACGGTATAGATTTAAAAAAATTCTCTCCCCTGTAGACCCAAACAGCCCACCAGGAATTTTCCAGGTGGGTGGAATGGCCAACCCACCATTGTACCTACCAATAAGGTCTTCTAGAAATTATTTTTCGCCTTCCATGACGTAAATGAGCATGATAGACTGGCTTGTCTTTAGCTTCTATGACAGATATTTATGTCATGTTTTCTGAGCCTGTGTTGACTGACAGTCGAGCTCTCGCTGTCATGGCCAGGATCAGAAAGCCTCTGATCCCTGTCGTTTAACACCCTAGATGCCACGGTCAATAGTGACCATGGCATCTAGGTGGTTAGACAGAGGGAGGGAGCTTTCTACGTTCCTTTTGGCTCCCCCAAATGCAGCCTTGGGATGCCAATGGTAAGATGGATAACCATGGCAGCCAGAGACCTCAGAAAGGCTCCCAGGCACACCACAGCTGAGTGACTATTAGGAAGAACCTTCAGCATAGCGTAATAGATTGCTTTGCAGTTTTAGATGCACAGAGAATAATTATTTTCTATACTGTGTATATCAAAGATCCCATTGTAATGTCCCTAATGGGTCTAATTAAATAAATGAATAAATGTTAATAAACTTTATTTAAAAAATGTACACAGTTTAAAAAACAAACTTTTTTTGTAGAAGTGAAGAAAAAGGCGCACACACAGTATCACTGTAATCATCATAGCCCGTATAACTGCACTCATTCTGTCACTGAACAAAACCCTTTATACCAAGACCAACATTACCAATAGTGACACCATATACTACCACATTATGATTACATATTACCACCACATAGTGATTAATACCAACATACTGTCACTGAATAAAGACTATCACAAAGATCAATATTAATCTAATTATAATACGTTATAAGGTTCCAATTATACCCCAGATTACACCCACATAATACCACCATAGTATTGCTGAAAAAAACACTATACAAAGACTGCTATGCCCCACATAGGCCCCCACTCAGTAATGATGCCCTGTGTAGGCCCTCATTCAGTAATAATGCTACATACAGGCCCTACACAGTAATAATACCGCATATATGCCCCCACTCGGTAATAATGCTCCATATAGGCCTCACTATATATCTAAAGGCGAAAGCCCTCACTGACTGACTGACTCACCACTAACTTCCCAGTCTTGTACAAACTTGAAATTTAGCACGACCATTCTTTAGGTCATAAATAGGAAAAGAAAACGGGTCGCAGCTTGATTATTCAATTCTAAGCGCAAAAATAAGTGACCCTCTATGCAATGTAACTAATAACACACATCTGTACCACAGAAACGTGCAATTTGCTACAATCATTCTTTATGTCCTAAATAGGAAAAGTAATGGGGTCACATCAATAATCAATTCCATGCATGAAAAACTGTGTGAAAATCCATGATAAATGAGATAGTTCTTTTCTCAGAAACCATAAAGCCTAGGGAAATGATTTGTATACTGAGAAGAATCTACCTCACCTCTATGTGTATATACTGAGGAGAATCTTACTGACCTCTGTGTGTATATGCTGAGGCGAATATAACTCACCTCTATGTGTGTATACTGAAGAGAATCTACCTCACCTCTATGTGTATATACTGAGAAGAATCTACCTCAACTCAATGTGTATATACTGAGGAGAATCTACCTAATCTCTATATGTATATACTGAAGAGAATCTACCTCACCTGTATGTGTATAATGAGGAGAATCTAACTGACCTCTGTGTGCATATACTGAGGAGAAATTACCCGACCTCTATGTGTATATACAAACAAGAATATAACTGACCTCTATGTGCATATACTGAAAGGCTGTAAAGTACATAAGGAACTGGCCATGGACTGCAGCGATAGAGTTTGCCTTTAAGGCTAAGAAGGGGCTGCAACCTACTGTCTTGGAGTAAAATTGAAGAAAAAGGTTCGTTTCCTTTAAGGGTAAAAAGTGAGGAGAATGGGAGGGGTGACACATTCTGCAGAGGGACATCAGTACATGCAGTCTGAGGAGAATCTAACACTCCTCTATGTGTATACATATTTTATTCTTTAGTTCCTCTGAAGTAACCACGACTTCATAAAATTTCTGTGAGAGAACACGTAAACACCTGTAGCAAATTAACTTTGGGGAAGTCGGGTATATCAACGAGTGCCTTATATAGACACCCCCCCCAGTAATAATGTCCCATATAGGTCCCCACTCAGTAAAATTGCCCCATCACAGCCTCCAGCCCCCATACTCAGTGATAATTCCCCTCATAGGCACCAGCCCCCCACTCAGTAATGGTGCCCCTCTTAGGTGTCCCCCAAATCCCCACTCAGTAACAGTGCCCAAAAAATAAAAAACATTGATACTCACCTGTGTCACTCTTTCAACTCCCGGACGCTGCAGTTGGCCCCACACTGTTCATTCACTGAGTTCCAATAAAACGATCAGCTGTGCTTGTCACATGATTCCTTTACCGGTACTCAGCGGGTGAACAGTGCGGGCACAGACCACATCAGCCAGGAGCGGGAGGAATGACACAGGTGAGTATGAAAGTTTTTTTTCTTGGACATCTTTCACAGTATAGATTTAAAAAAAATTCTCTCCCCTGTAGACCCAAACAGCCCACCGGGAATTTTCCAGGTGGGTGGAATGGCCAACCCACCATTGTACCTACCAATAAGGTCTTCCAGAAATTATTTTTCGCCTTTATAGGTAATAGCGCTGCCTGTCATATACTATATAGAAACAGGAAGTTACTGTGTATTGTACAGGGGCTCTCCTATTGCTATCCATGTACTGATGAGAATACCCCAATATAGATAATGGCTGTATATGTATATGTCTTATTTTATCAAAAGCATAAACAAAGAAGTAAGGAAACATCTGTTGAGGATTCCTTACCTTCTGCTTCCATTCCAACTTCTATGCAAAAGTACAAGAGTGCAGATCTCTCCAATGTACAGTGACGGCAGTTTTAGGTGTATATCTGTACGGTGATCCAATTATGCATCCAAGCTGTGGGGGGAAGAGAAAATCCTGTTAGGCCATGTCACCAAAATGATGGCCATTTTGAATGCAGCCATCTTGGATTCAACTCTAATTTTTCCAATGAGTAGGAGAATCTCACCAGAAAACCAACAGTATGCTTCATTTTAACATAACTTTAATCATTCCCATGTTAACACAGTGATTTTATATGAAATCAGAAAATTTACTTTAATCTCTACAGAATGTGTTTGTCTTTTCTCCTATTCTTGATGAACTCTTACCAAAACATCAGTCTGGAACCAACTGGGACGCCAACTTCGACAGCTTATGCGTTTGCATGATCTAGAGGCTCAGTTACAGCAAATGTGGACCAAAATGCACAAGCATCAAGAATTCTTTGTTTCAGATGAGCAACATTCTGCATCTTCTCATAGTAGACAAGTGCCTTGGCATGACCCCGTCAATACAAACCCAAAAGGGTCAAATCAGGAGATCCCTACAACCAGCCCACTTTTGCGGAAATCTGTTTCTTGGAATTTGGAAAGACGTTTGACAACTGCATTATGGGTAATGGAAGGTCTGATTGGGTGACATTGATTGAAATCTGCAGTGATGACACTTGTGCTTCGTTCATCTGACCTAATGTATTTTTAAAAAACGCATATTTGCTATGTGTCATTGTGTATCCATGAAAGGTAGAGCTCATATACATTCCAATGTTGGCATTCTTTGCATGTAATATAAGAATTCCTAAAGGGCTACATATATAAAGGTTCATTCTATTTATAAGAGGATAAGCCATTAAAATAACAAAACCTGTTCTGAAAGCACTTGAGAACAGCTGCTACGTCCGTGGCCCCATGGCAGTGACGGCATTACCTACAGCAGGAAGCATGCGACTGCTCATGGCTGGTATGATAGAGCTTTTTATAGGGTTCCATTTCCAACCATTGTTATGACTCAGTGAGACACAAGACACTTCACATTCTGTTACAATGTGTGAAGTATAAAGCTGTTGTGCATCATTGTTCTAGAGCTGAACTGATTTTTTTTTCAATTAGATCATTGAGGGAAAAGGTTTTATAGTTCACATATTCTACAGAATATAGTTCCAAGGGAATCAGTAAGAATATAGGCACCAATATAGAAACAAAAGTATTCTTTTGTTATAATCAAACTTTACCCTTTCCAATCCACTGTCTGATGTCTAAAGACATTCTGATTGAAAGCTCTACAGCTCCAATGTCGGAAGATGTCTGGCAGGGTATTTTTTACTGTATATTACTGGCTGCTCTGTTCTCGGGGGGCCTCTCCAGCATGTCACATACTGCAGTACTGGCTCTAGCCAGCAGATGGCACCATTGTATAATTGCAGAAAGAGAAAGCCCCCTAGGAAACCCTGAATCCAAAATTGGATTGCAAAGGGTTAAACTGGTTGTCTCATGCCGACATATTATAGGGCATATGAACGCTCTAGGGGAAGAGGTGGGTGCTCACTCAGGATGTCCCTGTATACCTCCTTCTGTACATTTACCAAGGAACAAACAGTAACATACACATTATATATATTACACTCATTAAAAAATAATCCCTCTCCAAGGACCCCCCACCCGCCACAGCCAAAAAAAAAAAAATCCCTACCCCTAGACGGAGTTGTCGGAATCGAATGAAACTTTCTATGTGTGATTGTAATGTTGATATAAGTAAGTGATTACAATATTAGTGCAAAAGGAGAATTTATTGCAGAAAACTGCACCCTTGAAGGGAGGCTCTAGTACCCTATTGGGCCACCTCTAGCTTAGATACAAGATGTCATATGGGTGGCATGGAGGCTGTAGTACCCTGTTGTACCGCCTCTAGCTTGGAAAAAAGATATGATACAGGGGGGCATGGAGGCTTTAGTGCTTTGTTGGGCTGCCTCTAGCTTGGATACAAGATATGATACAGGGGGGCATGGAGGCTTTAGTGCTTTGTTGGGCTGCCTCTAGCTTGGATACAAGATATGATACAGGGGGGCATGGAGGCTTTAGTACCTTGTTGGGCTGCCTCTAGCTTCGATGCAAGATGTGATATGAGCGGGCATGGAAGCTCTAGTACCCTATTGTAATGCCCCTAGCTTGGAAGCAAGATGTGATACAGGCGGGCGTAGAGGCTCTAGTACCCTGTTGTACCGCATCTAGCTTGGATGCAAGTTGTGATACGGTTGGACATGGAGGCTCTAGTACCCTGTTGTACCATCTCTAGCTTGGATACAAGATGTGATACGGATGGGCATAGAGGCTCTAGTACCCTGTTGTACCGTCTCTAGCTTGGATACAAAATGTGATATGGGTGAACATGGAAGCTCTAGTACCCTGTTGTACCTTTTCTAGCTTGGATACAAGATGTGATGTGAGCGGGCATGGAGATTCTAGTACCTTGTTGTACCACCTCTATCTTGGATGTAAGATGTGATACGGGCGGGCATGGAGGCTCTAGTACCCTGTTGGTCCACCTCTAGCTTGGATGCAAAATGTGATATGGGCAGGCATGGAGGTATGCAGGTTCTGCTTGGTATCCTGTGGCCTACTGGTCCACATTTGCTGTAACTGAGCCTCTACATCTTGCAAACCTGTAGGCTGTTGGAGTTGGCAACCCAGATAGTCCCATACATGTTCTATTAGCAATAAATCTGGCAACTGGGTGGCCACAGAAGTGTGACAATGTCGTGGAGGCATTCCCGTGACACCCTTGTTGTGTGGGGCCCAGCATTATCCTGCTGGAAAGTGTATTTTGGAAGACCTGCCATGAGAGGCAACACATGTGGCTGCAGGAGAACCTGAACATATCACTAAGCTGTCATTGTCCTTTGTACCACTACTAGGGGTGACTGACTGTCGTATGTGATGACCCCCCCAGACCATCACACCAGCAGTGGGGGCAGTGTGCTGCTCCACAGCAAAAGCAAGATTGACGTGCCACCCCTTGTTATTCACGACACCACTGTAAATGGAGGCGACAGTGGGTGGGTGTTAAAAACCGTACATATAATGGGCACCATGAGACCAAATGTCCTTCAGCCAAGAGCCTGGAAATGGTTCAGAGAGACAAAGAAATCTGTAAGAATGGTGGCACCTGTCTCTGGATAGCAGACAACAAAACAGTTTGAGCTGCTCATGCTTGTTGGATAATCAGACAATCCACACTACTGGTGGTCTGTTGATGGCGTCCTGAGCCTGGTCAACTTGTGTGCATGCTCTCATGTTTCCTATGGTCCTAACAGCTCTTGACAGTCAGGTCAGAACGCCCAAGGTGGCAGGCGATTCATTGATACAACCATCCAGCTTCTCGCATTCCAATAATGCACTCCCTCTCAAACTCTATTAACTGGGCAGGCGTCTACTGGTCAACAAACTCTACACAAGTGAAAGAAGAGGTCACTGCACACAAGGAGCCTCTGAGAGCCTTTTTATAGGCCAAGGGGTGAACCACTTTTAGGGTCTCAGGTGGCAAGACTGTTCATCTAATGACACCACAACTCAAATCATCTACCTGAGATGTAACTGAATGCTGATTTTTGCAGCAAAACGACAACTTCATCTAGGAGCTTGATTTTTTTTTTTACAAAGAGTGTCTATACACAAAGGTGTTTCACTTGTCGTCTTTCTCAGGAAAGTTGGATTAGCTGTGCCTCTATACAGTGAATTTTGTCTGTATAGAGGCACAGGATGTGCAGCGTCCGAGAAGCGGGCCAAAGAGACAGCGGGGTAGAGTTTAGGCCTTGTCACGGTGGCTCTAGCATCTCCCCTCTGGAGGGCAACCGGTGACATGTCCAAGGGCCGAGGGCAGGTTAATAAAAAGGGAAACCCAATATTAGATTACCTTAGTCTCTTTTGTCACGGGTGACGCAACCGTTTTTTCTACAGCAGGGAATTACTAGTTGTCGGAGTAAATCCTCTCTTGTGCAGCTTCTGTGGGGGAATTCCTCGTTGGTTGCTGTAAATTCAAACACACACGGGTACTTTTTAAGACACAGCCTCCGGAAATGGACAGGCGACTGGTCATTTTTCTTCAATCTCCAATAGCCAAATGGTGTGACTGGGAGACTTCATGGGACCATAGGAGAAACCACAGCCAAAGTTATCTCTAGGTGCTGGCCCGGCACCATGCTTGCTCTCCTCTCTCAATCTCTACTGGTACACACTCACGAGTAGAAACATGCTGAAGAACTCCTGGGGTTGGCAGTTCCCGACAATCACTAGTCCATTCTCTCAGCTTCCTTCATTCTGTACCACACAGGTTGCAGATAGAGATGAGCGAGCACCAAAATGCTCGGGTGCTCGTTACTCGGAACGAACTTTTCGCGATGCTCGAGGGTTCGTTTCGAATAACGAACCCCATTGAAGTCAATGGGCGACCCGAGCATTTTTGTATTTCGCCGATGCTCGCTAAGGTTTTCATGTGTGAAAATCTGGGCAATTCAAGAAAGTGATGGGAACGACACAGCAACGGATAGGGCAGGCGAGGGGCTACGTGTTGGGCTGCATCTCAAGTTCACAGGTCCCACTATTAAGCCACAATTGCGGCAAGAGTGGCCCCCCCCCTCCCAACAACTTTTACTTCTGAAAAGCCCTCATTAGCAATGCATACCTTAGCTAAGCACCACACTACCTCCAACAAAGCACAATCACCGCCTGCATGACACTCCACTGCCACTTCTCCTGGGTTACATGCTGCCCAACCGCCCCCCCTCCCCCCCACAGCGCACACCAAAGTGTCCCTGCGCAGTCTTCAGCTGCCCTCATGCCACACCACCCTCATGTCTAATTAGAAGTGCGTCTGCCATGACGAGGGACCGCAGGCACACACTGCACAGGGTTGGCACGGCTAGGCAGCGACCCTCTTTAAAAGTGGTGGGGCGATAGCCCACAATGCTGTACAGAAGCAATGAGAAATAGAATCCTGTGCCACCGCCATCAGGAGCTGCACACGTGGGCATAGCAATGGGGAACCTATGTGCCACACACTATTCATTCTGTCAAGGTGTCTCTGCATGCCCCAGTCAGACTGGTAATATGGTAATATGTACCTTAACAGTAACCGCGTTGGTGGTAATGTGGTGGTGACTGCGGACCTAGTAGCGCGGTTTTATTTTGTTGGTTTTCGGAATGTGGCCAGGATTAAGTGGGCCGTGGCGGGGGGATGGTGGGGGGGCTCTCTTGTAGTGTCGGTAAAGGTGAAATTCTTGGACTGCCACCAGACGAACCAATGCAAAGCCATTTGCCAAGAATGTTTGTTTTCCCTGTTGGAGGAGGAGGGGGATGTTTTTGAGGCACTACGTGTCCTCTACACGTGTCCGTGGTTATATGCACCTTAACATTAACCGCGTTGGTGGGAAATGGCCTTGCCGCCATCATGTCTTTGGGAAGCCTCTGTTTCCACACCCCAGAGACATACCATTAGCAGCGGTATAGGCAGAGCCCAGAATTCGTAACATTTCAGCCGTAGCATTAGGACAGGCCCCACTAACATATCACTAGCAGCATTATAGCGGGAGCGCAGTCTTCGTTCCATGTCAGCAATAGTAGCACTCAAGACAGGCCCCAGTAACATTTCTGAAGCAGCATTATAGCGGGAGCGCAGTCTTCGTTCCATGTCAGCAATAGTAGCACTCAAGACAGGCCCCAGTAACAATTCCGAAGCAGCATTATAGCGGGAGCGCAGTCTTCGTTCCATGTCAGCAATAGTAGCACTCAAGACAGGCCCCAGTAACAATTCCGAAGCAGCATTATAGCGGGAGCGCAGTCTTCGTTCCATGTCAGCAATAGTAGCACTCAAGACAGGCCCCAGTAACAATTCCGAAGCAGCAGTATAGCGGGAGCGCAGTCTTCGTTCCATGTCAGCAATAGTAGCACTCAAGACAGGCCCCAGTAACAATTCCGAAGCAGCAGTATAGTGGGAGCGCAGTCTTAGTTCCATTTCAGTAGCCTTAGTATAGCCAAGGCCCAAGTTACATTTATGTAGCTAAAGTGTAGGCCAACCCCACACACACTTCTGTACCATGAGTGCAGGTGAAGAACATACAAATTGCTATGATTACACTGTAGGTGAGGGCCCAAAAAAATTGGTGTACCAACAGTACTAATGTACCTCAGTAAAAATTGGCCATGCCCAACCAAGATGGCAGGTGAAACCCATTAATCGCTTTGGTTAATGTGGCTTAAGTGGTAACTAGGCCTGGAGGCAGCCCAGTTTAACGAAAAATTGGTTCAAGTTAAAGTTTCAACGCTTTTAAGAGCATTGAAACATATAAAAATTGTTTCGAAAAATTAGATGAGTGAGCCTTGTGGCCCTAAGAAAAATTGCCCGTTCAGCGTGATTACGTGAGGTTTCAGGAGGAGGAGCAGGAGGAGGAGGAGGAATATTAGACACAGATTGATGAAGCAGAAATGTCCCCGTTTTGGATGGTGAGAGAGAACGTAGCTTCCATCCGCGGGTGCATAATACGTATTGCTTACGTATCGCTGCTGTCCGCTGGTGGAGAAGAGAAGTCTGGGGAAATCCAGGCTTTGTTCATCTTGATGAGTGTTAGCCTGTCGGCACTGTCGGTTGACAGGCGGGTACGCTTATCTGTGATGATTCCCCCAGCCGCACTAAACACCCTCTCCGAAAAGACGCTAGCCGCAGGACAAGCAAGCACCTCCAGGGCATACAGCGCTAGTTCAGGCCACGTGTCCAGCTTCGACACCCAGTAGTTGTAGGGGGCAGAGGCGTCACGGAGGATGGTCGTGCGATCGGCTACGTACTCCCTCACCATCCTTTTACAGTGCTCCCGCCGACTCAGCCTTGACTGGGGAGCGGTGACACAGTCTTGCTGGGGAGCCATAAAGCTGGCCAGGCCCTTAAAGACTGTTGCACTGTCTGGGCTGTACATGCTGCTCGATCTACGCACCTCCCCTGCTACCTGGCCCTCGGAACTGCGCCTTCTGCCACTAGCGCTGTCGGATGCGAATTTTACCATCAGCTTGTCCGCCAGGGTCCTGTGGTATAGCAACACTCTCGAACCCCTTTCCTCTTCGGGAATGAGACTGGGAAGGTTCTCCTTATAGCGTGGGTCGAGCAGTGTGTACACCCAGTAATCCGTAGTGGCCAGAATGCGTTGAATGCGAGGGTCACAAGAAAGGCATCCTAACATGAAGTCAGCCATGTGTGCCAGGGTACCTGTACGCAACACATGGCTGTCCGCACTAGGAAGATCACTTTCAGGATCCTCCTCCTCCTCCTCCTCCTCCTCAGGCCATACACGCTGAACTGATGACAGGCAAGCAGCATGGGTACCGTCAGCAGTGGGCCAAGCTGTCTCTTCCCCCTCCTCCTCATCCTCCTCATCCTCCTCCTCCTCCTGAACGCGCTGAGATATAGACAGGAGGGTGTTCTGACTATCCAGCGACATACTGTCTTCCCCCGGCTCTGTTTCCGAGCGCAAAGCGGCTGCCTTTATGGTTTGCAGGGAACTTCTCAAGATGCATAGCAGAGGAATGGTGACGCTAATGATTGCAGCATCGCCGCTCACCACCTGGGTAGACTGATCAAAGTTTCGAAGGACCTGGCAGATGTCTGCCAACCAGGCCCACTCTTCTGAAAAGAATTGAGGAGGCTGACTCCCACTGCGCCGCCCATGTTGGAGTTGGTATTCCACTATAGCTCTACGCTGCTCATAGAGCCTAGCCAACATGTGGAGCGTAGAGTTCCACCGTGTGGGCACGTCGCACAGCAGTCGGTGCACTGGCAGATTAAAGCGGTGTTGCAGGGTGCGCAGGGTGGCAGCGTCCGTGTGGGACTTGCGGAAATGTGCGCAGAGCCGGCGCACCTTTACGAGCAGGTCTGACAAGCGTGGGTAGCTTTTCAGAAAGCGCTGAACCACCAAATTAAAGACGTGGGCCAGGCATGGCACGTGCGTGAGGCTGCCGAGCTGCAGAGCCGCCACCAGGTTACGCCCGTTGTCACACACGACCATGCCCGGTTGGAGGCTCAGCGGCGCAAGCCAACGGTCCGTCTGCTCTGTCAGACCCTGCAGCAATTCGTGGGCCGTGTGCCTCCTATCTCCTAAGCTGAGTAGTTTCAGCACGGCCTGCTGACGCTTGCCCACCGCTGTGCTGCCACGCCGCGCGACACCGACTGCTGGCGACGTCCTGCTGCTGCTGACACATCTAGATTGCGAGACAGAGGTTGAGGAGGAGGAGGAGGAGGGTGCTTTAGTGGAGGAAGCATACACCGCCGCAGATACCACCACCGAGCTGGGGCCCGCAATTCTGGGGGTGGGTAGGACGTGAGCGGTCCCAGGCTCTGACTCTGTCCCAGCCTCCACTAAATTCACCCAATGTGCCGTCAGGGAGATGTAGTGGCCCTGCCCGCCTGTGCTTGTCCACGTGTCCGTAGTTAAGTGGACCTTGCCACTAACCGCATTGGTGAGGGCGCGTACAATGTTGCGGGAGACGTGGTCGTGCAGGGCTGGGACGGCACATCGGGAAAAGTAGTGGCGACTGGGAACTGAGTAGCGCGGGGCCGCCGCCGCCATCATAGCTTTGAAGGACTCCGTTTCCACAACCCTATACGGCAGCATCTCAAGGCTGATAAATTTGGCTATGTGGACGGTTAACGATTGAGCGTGCGGGTGCGTGGTGGCGTACTTGCGCTTGCGCTCCAACACTTGCGCTAGCGACGGCTGGACTGTGCGGTGCGAGACATTGCTGGATGGGGCCGAGGACAGCGGAGGTGAGGGTGTGGGTGCAGGCCATGAGACGGTTGTGCCTGTGTCCTGAGAGGGAGGTTGGATCTCAGTGGCAGGTTGGGGCACAGGGGGAGAGGCAGCGGTGCAAACCGGAGGCGGTGAACGGCCTTCGTCCCACCTTGTGGGGTGCTTGGCCATCATATGTCTGCGCATGCTGGTGGTGGTGAGGCTGTTGGTGGTGGCTCCCCGGCTGATCTTGGCGCGACAAAGGTTGCACACCACTGTTCGTCGGTCGTCAGGCGTCTCTGTGAAAAACTGCCAGACCTTAGAGCACCTCGGCCTCTGCAGGGTGGCATGGCGCGAGGGTGTGCTTTGGGAAACACTTGGTGGATTATTCGGTCTGGCCCTGCCTCTACCCCTGGCCACCGCACTGCCTCTTGCAACCTGCCCTGCTGATGCCCTTGCCTCCCCCTCTGAAGACCTGTCCTGAGTAGGCGTTGCACACCAGGTGGGGTCAGTCACCTCATCGTCCTGCTGCTCTTCCTCCGAATCCTCTGTGCGCTGCTCCCTTGGACTTACTGCCCTTACTACTACCTCACTGCAAGACAACTGTGTCTCATCGTCATCGTCCTCCTCACCCACAGAAGCTTCTTGAGACAGTTGGCGGAAGTCCCCAGCCTCTTCCCCCGGACCCCGGGAACTTTCGAATGGTTGGGCATCAGTGACGATAAACTCCTCTGGTGGGAGAGGAACCACTGCTGCCCAATCTGAGCAGGGGCCCGAGAACAGTTCCTGGGAGTGTTCCCGCTCCTGAGCAGGTGTCATTGTAGTGGAGTGAGGAGGCTGGGAGGAAGGAGGAGCAGCAGACAGAGGATTCGGATTTGCAGCAGTGGACGGCGCAGAACTGTGGCTGGACGATAGGTTGCTCGAAGCACTTTCTGCCATCCAGGACAGGACCTGCTCACACTGCTCATTTTCTAATAAAGGTCTCCCGCGTGGACCCATTAATTGGGCGATGAATGTGGGGACGCCAGAAACGTGCCTCTCTCCTAATCGCGCAGCAGTCGGCTGCGACACACCTGGATCAGGAGCTCGGCCTGTGCCCACACCCTCACTTGGGCCTACGCGTCCTCGGCCACGTCCACGTTCACGTCCTCTAGGCTTACCCCTACCCCTCAGCATGCTGTATTACCAGTGATTTGATTTCCCAGGCAGGAAATAAATTGGCGCAAGCCTGCAGGCCAAATATAATGTTTTCGCTTTTTTGCAAAGGGAAGGACCCACTGCGTATATTCAATGAACAATAACTTTTAGAACTGTAGTGTGGCCCTGAAAAAGTGACACACAACTTTAGTGTAGCAGAGTTATTAACTCTAGCAGAGCAGGTATTTGCCAGTCAGGAAAGACAATGGCGCAAGCCTGCAGTAAACCGTAGCTGGTTGCGTCTGATTTTTGTACATTGTCCACGCAGCACACACGTACACGGAGACCTTAGGACTGACACAGGCAGGCCAAATATAATTTATTTTCCTTTTTTGCAAAGGGAAGGACCCACTGCGTATATTCAATGAACAATAACTTTTAGAACTGTAGTGTGGCCCTGAAAAAGTGACACACAACTTTAGTGTAGCAGAGTTATTAACTCTAGCAGAGCAGGTATTTGCCAGTCAGGAAAGACAATGGCGCGGTGTGGATTGAACTTGCAACCTTCAGGTCGTGATTGTGAGGGATTCCAGCAGCACTGTAAAGGTGGCCATAGGGATTAGAAGAAAGTTGACCAAAACTCACCAATTTCTGCATGACCGGTTGACCATCTTTGTATTATGAGAGTGTTCTGACTTCTTACAACAGTAGATATCAGGTGAAAGAAGGATTAAGCATGTTGAAATGCACAATCCCTGATACTTTTGTCCCCACGAGAGGCATCTGGCAGCAGCTTATTGCCCTTTCCCAATAGAGAACACCTATACATCCTCAACCTCGCTCAGTGTGCATGTGAATGGGGAAGTTGGAAAGAATAGCTGTCAGCCAAATGAGGCTGCACAAAAAGCAGTGTAGTCTGTAAACCCAATGGAGCAGATGGACCAGTTGACTATCAGTTTTCCGGAACGCTGGTCAAGATAGTTATACTAGAATTCCATTTTCGCTGGAGCATATAAAATGTGTGACCTCATATATTTACGCCTTGCAGCTAAACTCAAGTGGCCAAATCTTAGTGACAATGCCAACTGGCTCTTCCACCCACACAAGGAGACTGAAGTGAATTCCTTAAGGGATTGAATTTCTTGCCAGAGTAATTTTACTGGCATTAAAGAAGTACTCAACAGGAATGGGAATGTTCAGATCACACTGGTGATGGCAGGCATTGGGCAGCTTCTCATGAGCAATACACAGGCATATAAATGTGTCCATATTATGGCATGGGTCTACTGACCGAAAATAACATCATAGATCCCTATGATACGGTTAGTCCAGGTCACAAGACCAGTGGGCAAGCTGGGATTTAAATCCATCATATGCAGTTGAAAGAAAGAAAATGAACGTTTTGGAATCACCTGGACTGTTACCGGCATTGATTACTAGTAAAACGTGGTTCGAGATCTAAATCATGATTATAGACCAACATGATCTAATTCAGTGTTTCTCAACTCCAGCCCTCACGACCCCCAACAGGTCAGGTTTTCGGGATTTCCTCAGTATTTCAATGGGAGCTGCGTCTGAATTAAAAACCCAGACTGCTGTAATAGAGACAAAGCTATGTGCTTCCTGCTCAATATACATTGACAGTGTCGGAAGAAAAGCCGATCAGCTGGGGTCCAAGCATCAGATCCCCTCCGGTCATGATAGGTCATCAGTATTGTTGAGGTGGACAACCCCTTTAATTCCTTTATGACTAACCAAGGTTTGTTTTTCTCATAGTCGCATTTGAAGAGCCATAACTTTTCTTGTTCCTGCGACATAGCTGTACGAGGACTTGGTTATAGCATGACAAGTCGTTCTTTTTAGATGCATCATTTTGGGATATTGATAATTTTTGCTATTTTTTTTCTAGGGAGGAAATAGAAAAAAAATCACATTGCAGCATTTTATTTTGCTTTTATTTTTATGGCATTCACTGCCCAGTATACATAACATGATGTTATCCTCTGAGTCAGCACGATTACGGTAATACCAAATTTATATATCTTTTGGACTTCACTAACTTCGCACAATAAAAAGACGTCTTTTGTGTATACGCACTCAAAATCCATTATTGTTTATTTTTTTTGTTGGCAGAGCTGTTTGAGAATTTGTTCTTTTGCGGGACAAGTTGTAGATTTTATTGATACCATTTTTAAAAAATACTTGTGAATCGCATTCTATTCCATTTTGTTTTAGGCAGGAGAAGCAAACTTAGCCATTCTGGCATTTTTTTTCCTTTTGGTCTAATAAGCCCTGTAGCAATACAGAAATGTTGCAGTATACAGTACTGTACAAGCGATCAAATGATCACAAGTTCAAGGCCCCTATTAGGACTAAAAAATGTTTAAGACGTTAGTTTAATTTTTTTTTTAATTACACCCCCTTTTCCTGTTTTTTTTTTTTCAAATTCTAAAACAAACAAAAAAAGAAATGTTACAAATAAAAACTATACCTCGTTCTACAAACAAACAAGCCTAATCACACAGCCCCAGCAATAGAAATATAGGTATGAGTGTCACAAAATGGTGACAAAAGGCATTTAAAAAAAAAAAAATTTAAATATCTTTTTAGTAATTTTCCAAATAATGAAAAAAGGAACAATGAAAAAAAGCACACAATCTGCCATACTTTGGGTGTTCTGAAGATGAGTCCTAGTATTTTTCTAGAAATTCATAGATCCAGTAAGCAAATATTAACCCTTTCCAATCCAATTTGTATCCTGGTTTTCCTAGGGGGCTTACTCTTTTTCTGTCGTTATACAACGGCGCTATCTGCTGGCTAAAGCCAGTACTGCATGAGGTGACACATTGGATAGGCTCCGACAGCAGAGAGGCTGGCAATATACAGTAAGAGAACCCCGATGGATGTCTTCCAATATCGGAGCTGTACAGCCTTAAATCGTAATGTCTTCAGAGGTTAGACAGAGGATTAGAAAGGGTTAATGAGCTAGATGGAGTGGAGATAGGTATGCTAAAATAGTAATACCAGTTTTAAGTAAAGGAAAACTCACGAATGAAAAAGGAATCGGGAAAGAGGGATGGGTTACCCGTGTATCTTGCGCCGACCTTTGGGACACTTTTAAAAGGAGTTTTGTCTTTCATGTGTAGATATAATTTACGGAAAGGTCCAACCACGACCAAGTTTCCACCTTCCGACAGAGGCAAAGTGATATAGGGCTATAATTTCCTGGTAGTGGAATTCATTATACCATTGATTTTCTTAGAAGGCCCAAAGCTTTAGTAACCCCCAACATTTTACAGTGAATATCAGGTGCTGTTCTTTGTATACTCGCTCTTATAAATGTGTGACGCGGTAGTCTGACAGATGGCAAACCTGACTAGCAAGGTGGCAACCACATTACAAGAAGATCTAAGAGCAGAACAGTCATCACCTTGCTGTCACATGACCCATTACTACACAACAGTCCCCAGTCACTGCAAGTATATATTCTCATAAAAGGAAAATAATACTACAAACAAGGCAATATTATTCAGATACATGGGACAGATATGGACTGCTACAGTTGCAGTCAAAATCATTCAGCACTAGGGATGAGCGAGTATAGTCGCTAAAGCACTACTCGCTCGAGTAATGTGCTTTAGACGAGTATCTCCCTGCTCGTCCCTGAAGATTCAGGAGCCGCCGCAGCTGACAGGTGAGTTGCGGCGGGGAGCAGGGGAGAGCGGGCGAGAGAGAGAGATCTCCCCTCCGTTCCTCCCCGCTCTCCCCCGCCGCTCCCCCCGAATCTTCAGGGACGAGCAGGGAGATACTCGTCTAAAGCACCAATTGGGTTATTTAGGTTTACAAACTTTAAGCTTTTTACAAAAAAAAATTCTACACAACTAATATTACAAGTGGTTTCTTCAAATGCAACTCTCAATGGCTACTGCTATCTTAGAATTATTCTACCCCTTCATGATAAGTATCTCTGGAACTTAGTAGAGCACTTTTTGCTGACATGACCTACTCCAGTTAACTAGTGTTCCTGGGTTTGCATACTGCAACCGCCTTCTTCAAATCCCATCCCAGATTTTCTATGGTGTTCCAGACAGACAACAGTGACAGTCACTCCCGAAGCTTTGAGGACTTCTTGGTGGACTTTAAGGTATACTTGGGATCACTGTCCTATTGGAAGGTCTAATGACGGTCAAGCTTCAGCTGGCTCACAGAAGGCTTGACGATTTCTCCAAAGATATCCTGATATTTGATTGAATCCATCTCGTCTTCCATATGCTGCAGGTTTTCCAGTGCCAGAGGAAGCAAAGTAGCCCCAGAGCATCACTGAGCCACAACTATGCTTCACTGTAGGCGGGGTGTACTTTCCAGCGTATGCTTCATTCTTTCTCATCCAGATATACTGCTGATCCATAGGCCTGAAAAGTTAACATTTTGTTTCGACATTTTACAGAACAGAATCCTAAAACTTATTGGAGGCAACTTTTCTTGCCCTTTTGGTCAGTAGAGGTGTATATGTTGGAGTTCATGCATGATGACCTTCAGCCTTTAGTATGCATCGTACTGTGCAAACAGAAACTTGAGTGCCTGCTGCCACCAAATCTTGGTGCAGTCACTCAAGGGTTTTTGACCACCTGCCTCCTCAGAGATCTGATGGCAGCCGTTGGTTGATAGCTTCCTCTTTCGCCTCGTGCAGCCAATGTTCCTTTAACTTTGAATTTGTGAATTCTGCTTCCCATTGTATCTCTAGAAACATTCACTGCCTTTTGCTATCTTTTTGTATTCTTTTCCTTGTTTGTGCAAGGCAATGACCTCAACTTTTTTGGACCACTCTCTCAATAGACATATTTCTAATGTGCAATCAAACGTCAGTCGACAATGTCCTAGTCAGTCCAGGTATTTGATGGGTTTTATCTCAAGAATACCTGATGCAACCAATGAAGCCCCTAATTAGTTGCAACAGGTGTGCTTGAGAAAACACCTGTTTGCAAATCTGTGCTCTTATGAGAGATTCTATCCATGGGGTTGAATAATTCAGACACTACAGTATTTATTAAAAGTACTATTTTGTGTTGAATTTGAAGAAACCACTTGTTATATTAGTTGTGTTCAGATACTTAAATTGTTCTAGTTTGATTTCTCTTTTGCAAACAGCTGAACGTTTGTAAATTTGGCAAATGAAGCTAATGCAGTGGGGGTTGAATAATTTGATTGCAACTCTATATAGAGAAAAAAGCGTTTACCTGAGTTTTTAAAGGTGTTGCCTGGAAAGATAAATTTACGCAAATCCAGTCTGGCTCCAACATGGCTAATATGGTATAGGAGCTTCCTCTCATCGAGATTGTTAACGCATTTGCAGGGGATAGTTTCATTCTCTCAATTCAGTAACTAAGCCTGCCCCTTCTCTATCTCTGTGTAAGCAATTACAGAGAAGGGGGCTGGCTTAGTTATTGAAATGAGCCAGTCAGCCAGCCCCTTGCAAGCATGTCACTGACCCCTAGAAGGAAGAAGGAAGATCAGAGGGCCACCTTTTTAGCCTTTCATGTTCAGACAACTCATTTAGGTTGAAAAGTATGATAAACGGTTGGAAGACAATTGAGAATAATGATTCATTAATTTCTTACGAGACGTTATGTGGTATTTATGTACATTTGGTGTTACTAATTCATGAGTATTCTTGCCAAGTTTCACAAAACAATCCAACAGTCGGGTAAATAGGGGTGTGTAGTAGAGGATATTTGAAATAAACAGCACAATGATAATGGCATACTTTATGAACACTGAAAAAATCCAACCAAGGCTAAGAGTCATCTTTATCAGTGTATTTAATCAGTCTGCCTTGGATGCCCAGGTTTCAACTATGTAAATGGGTGTATTCCAGTTCTGTGGGCAAGTTATCAATTTAGCGTCAAAAAGTTAAGCTTTGGGAATTGTATTGTTCCCCATTGCTTTATTACAGTTGTCTGTGTGAATAAACTTAAAAGGAGTTGTCCGATTTTTTTTTAATTAGTGCTTTCCATATCAAAGTATAATAAAATATCCTATACTCCTCTTTCCTGACTGTAACCTATAAATAGAGCATCATAGGGGCCTATAAATAGCACATCATTGGGGAGACTGGACCTGCAGTGAAATGCAGAGTGATAAAGTAAACTCTCCATTAAATGTCCCCAGTCTACCCCCAGGAAGAAGTGCAGAGCCACCTTAAAAAGATTAAAAAAAGACAAATTGCCAGGTCCCGATGGCATACACTCCCAGGTTCTAAGAGTATGAAATAATGTAATACAGACTGTTGTATCTTAGGACTCTATAGTAACAGGGTTTGTTCCACTAGATTGGGGCATAGCAAATGTGGTGCCAATATTCAAAAATGGGTCAAAAAGTGAACCTGGAAACTATAGGCTGGTAAGTCTTCCTTCTATTGTGGGTAAAATGTTTGAGGAGTTTCTAAGAGATGCTATCCTGGAGGACTTCAAGGAAAATAGCTGTGTAACTCCATATCAGCATGGGTTTATGAGAGATCATTGTTCTTCCTCCAGACAAGTCACTGGTCAGACCACACATGGAATATTGTGTACAGTTTCAGGTACCGGTACTCAGAAAGGACATATCAGAGGTTCGAAGACATGCAGCTATAGTAATAAACAGAATGGGCGGACTACAATACCCAGAGAGGTTATCAAAAATGTGGTTATTAAGTTTAGAAAAAAATATGATTGAGGGGCGACCTAATAACTATGTATAAATATATCAGGGGACAATACAGAAATCTCTCCCATGATGCTCTGCTCCATATCACATGATGGTGACATCATCACAGGTCCTGTACGCATACGGCTGCTGTCCGGCTAGGTGCACGTTAGTATTCCATAGCAACTGAGGCCATGGGGGGGGGTTGTAGTCTGCCGGTAATCTGCACAAGGATACAGGACCTTCGATGATATCACCATTATGTCATAAGGGGCGAAGCATGTAACTCCCTTACTGGCGATGAAGGACCTTTGATGACATCACTGTCATTTGATCAGGGGCGGAGCATGTGTCATTGACAAAGACTACATGCAGTGGTCAAAACAGTGATTTAATTAGGGGACTTAATAAAGATACATCGGAGATGTTATTATTTATCAAGATTCCTGTGTGCTGCTTATACTACACTATTCTGGATCACTCGGGATGAGCGTCACAGTCATGTGATCAGGGGCAGCGCATGATGGTGACATCATCACAGGACCTTAATCTCCAGTGCTGTGCTGCTTTCAATCCCTGTTGTATGGCGCCACCAGAAATACTGGTACTATAATTTCCTAATAATTACTAGTCAAAATACTAATGACCACCTGTCCTTCCGTGCATGAGTTACATACTCCGCCTCTGATCACATGATGGTGACATCATCACTGCTCCATCACTGTGCAGATTAGAACATCCCCCTACGCATATACCGTATATACTGGCGTATAAGACGACTTTTGAACCCCGAAAAATCTGCTCTGAAGTCGGGGGTCGTCTTATACGCCGGTAATACAAAAAAAGAAAGAGTCAAAAAAATAATAATCATTACTCACCTCCCCCGGTGTTCTGCGGCGCTGCTGCAGGCTGTCGCTCCCTCCTGGTCCCTGGCAGAGCATTGCTTTCTGGATGCAGGGCCTGAAATCCCCACCTCCAGAAAGCTAATACTGTGATTAGCTAACACACGCCGTCAGCCAATCACAGCCATTCAATGACATCATTGAATGGCTGTGATTGGCTGAAGGCACGGGTGTTTTCTGGAGGCGGGGATTTCAAGCCCTGCGTCCAGAAAGCAATGCTCTGCCGGGGACCAGGAGGGAGCGACATCCTGCAGCAGCGCCGCAGAACACCGGGGGAGGTGAGTAATGATTTTTTTTTTTGCTCCGCTGTATTCCCAGCGTATAAGGTGAAAGTTTGGGAGTCGTCTTATACGCCCCGTCGCCTTATACGCCGCAATATACGGTATCTATATTACACCCCAGTTCGGCACTAACAACCAATCAGGTTGAATCAGGGAACCCAAACAACCAATGAGGTTGAATCACAGTAGCCAACCAACCAATGAGATTGCTGGAATTGTGAATCAGAACCAATGAGGTTGCTGGAATTGCTGCATAGTGCCGAACTGGGGTGTAATATAGATATATGCATCCTGCACAAACCCTTGTAGCCTCAGTTGCTATGGAATACTAACAACCAGCTGACCTACAGCAGACCTGTGATGATGTCACCATCATGTGATCAGTCACCTGTGTGGGAGGAGTCCGAGGTCAGATGGCCAGGGAGTGACGTGTGTGCAGAGATCTGCTGTGCTGCTTGTGATCCCTGTTGTAAGGGATGAACAATGTATGTAGTAGAGCTGTGTGTGTGACGTGCATGTAGCAGAGCTGTGTGGCGCATTGTGCCATCAGAAACACTGGTACTATAATTTCCTAATAATTACTAGTCAAAATACTAATAACCACCTGTCTGAGAGTGAGTTACGCGTGATGTAAGCATCATGTGATCAGTCAGTCAACAGGGCTCTGAGCTCTGCCCCTGATCACATGACGGGGATGTAATCACAAGTCCTTCATTCCTGTACGCATATATCTATATTCCACAACACTTCTGCTCGATTAACAATCTGATCGGTTGCTTGGGTTGGCTGATTCACAATTCCAGCAACCTGATTGGTTGTTTGGGTTGAATCGAGCAGAAGTGTTGTGGAATATAAATATACGCTTCCTGTACACTGAATGAGGGATTTCATGTGATGGGCTCTGCTGGTTTTGGATCAGTGATGATATCACCATCATGTGATCAGGGGTGGAGCTTAGCCACAGTGACTGCTCACATGAAGGTGACATCATCACAGGTCCTGTAAACACACGGCTGCTTACAGGACTTGGGGTCAGGACGGATTTTTTTTTCCCCCCTAAAATTTAGCAAATCTCATTCACATGCTGCAGAAATTTTTTTTCTTGAAATTGCAGTCGGAATGGATATGCAGGGCGGATTTAAAATCCACAGCAGCTCATTGATGCTGAAAATTTTCAGCTTGGATTTCCCCTCTTCAAATCATGGGCTGAAATCTGCATCAAAAATTCCAGGTAAGGCATGTGAATTTTGGTGCAGATCCACCCCAAAGTCTGCAGTGTTTTTTTTTTGCTGTGGAAAGTCTGCTAAGTGTGTACAGAACATTATGTGCTGTTCATATAGAAGTTTATGGCTGAAGATTCAACACCGAAATTTATGCCCATTTTCGATCTCATTGAATTCATTGGGAATATACGCAGTTCATACGGTGCATATTTTGAAACCAGAGTTGCAAATAAAATAAAAATAAAAACTTGACAAATCTTCAAGCACAAACCACATTGAGCTTGTGCTGTGAATTTTCCTCATTCAATGGGGCTAAATTAGAGTGCAGATTTACATTAAGGCCCATTTAGACAACGATTATCGCTACAAAGCCATCGTTCCCTGCTGCGCTGCGAGCAGAGAACAGCTGGATGCATAAGACAAGCAGGACACCCCACTTGTCTTCGCTCCGAGCGGAGGATGCAGGTCAGCTGCATAACAGCCGGGCGCGCTGTGCAGAGAACAGCTGGATGCAGAGGACAAGCGGGGCCACCCCACTTGTCTTCTGCATCCTCCGCTCGCAGCGCAAGGTGATCGCTCATCTTGAGCGATCATCTTGCGCTGTAAATGACAACGATTATCGCTCAAAAGACATATTTTGCGCAATAATCATTGCATCTAAATGGGCCTTAAATCTGCCAACCTGCACCAGATTTCAGAAGATTCACATCGGAAAATCCAATCTAGATCTGCCAAAAAATAACTCTGCGCCACCATGCCCTAAGGCCGGGTTACCATGAGACGGAAACCCCGCAGAATGTGCACAGCAGGACCGCATGGAAATTCTGCCAGATTTCCATAGGGGGAAGGGCAGCCATGCGTCGTGGGTTTGAAGTGGCTTGTCTGCCTCTATTCTGTTGCGGATATCTCCCCATAGAGAGAAGAGAGCCCGCAGCGGAAAGAGCGATAGGTTGGCATGGATTTGAATTCCGCTCTGCATGTCAGTTTCCGGGCAGCTGGTCCACAGCATGCAAACAAGATTTTTTTCACACCTCTTCCACTTTGCTGCATAGTCTCAGGCTTAGGCCAGTTTCACACGATTTTCTCGCAATGAGATAGTGCTACGAATCGCATAAATGTGAAGCCCATTCTTTCCAATGGGTTCCTTCACATTAGCGATGTTTTGCAGCCTGCTACATTGCGAGAAAAAAAATCGCGGGTTGCTAAACATTGCCGTGATTTACAAGGTTCTCTAGCCCATGTTATCCTATGGAGCCTTCCTATGGGTTGCATTGCATTACAGGAAAAAGTAGTTTTCACTCGGTGCGATGCAAGTTTTGCAGTAGGAAGTCCTACTGTAAAAGCCCTAAAATAAGCCCTAGCTGCATAAAAAAACCAACTTCTTTTTGGGGTAGGGCTTATATTTCAAGCCCCCGAAAATTCTGAAAGCTACAAAATTGTGATATTGCTGTGAGAAAACTCAGCGATATAGCACAGAACACACATGCAATATTGCTGCGATTTTCAAGCGGCGATATCGCTGTCGCCCGTGTGAAAGAGCCTTAAGAATGCATGTGGAATTTGTGTGTGAACCCAGCTTTACAGTAACAGGAATACACAAGATTGTCATGTATTAAAGGGGGTTGGCCATATGAATGGGCGCACAAACGTTTGATTTGTGCACCCATTCACCATTTTGTTTGCCCGCAACATAGCGTATATCGGACGGCCGATATGCGCTCACGTGGAAGAAGCCTAAGGGAGAGTAGAGGGGGATAATTACCTCTATGCTTCTCTTAATACATCCCAGAATTGTGTTTGCCCTTTTGGCTGCTGCATCACATTGTTGACTCATGTTCAGTCTATGATCTATTAGTATACCCAAGTCTTTCTCACATGTGCTGCTGCTTAGCCCAATTCCTCCCATTCTGTATGTGCTTTCCTCATTTTTCTTGCCCAGATGTAAGACTTTGCATTTCTCCTTGTTAAATACCATTCTGTTAGTCGCCGCTCACTGTTGAAGGCTGTCTAGCTCTTTTTGAATACTCTCTCTTCCCCAATGTTAGCTATCCCTCCTAGCTTTGTGTGGTCGCAAATTAGATCAGTTTCCCATCCATTCCCTCCTCTAGTTCATTTATAAAAATCTTGAACAACACTGGGCCCAGGACAGAGCCTTGTGGTACCCCACCTGATACATTCTTCCACTTGAATGTGCAGCCATTTATGACCACTCTGAGTACGATAACATTGGAGAACAGATACTGGGAGATTACCTGCAGTACCACACAGAGGCCATGGCGCTTTTTCTGGAAAAACAACAGACCCTTTTTAATAGTCCTGGATGAAACCCTATTGCAGGGGTTGACCAGGTTGTAAACTATTGATGCCTTATCTGTAGAATAAGCCATCGATAGTAGACCAGTGTGGGTTCACCACCCCAGGCCACCTCTGATCACCTTTTTACCGGGAAGAATGCTAAAAAATAAAAAAATTAAAAATAGCCCCGCGCTCTTTAGGGACAGAAGTACACTCTCTCAGTTTGTAAATAGTGAAGTAGTGATCTCCGTATCAGTTTAAATCCATAGCTTTATTGCAACATGTTTCAGCACTTTAAACACAGTGCTTTTCTCAAACATATCTATGCTTCACTCTTTACAAGCCGAAAGAGTATACCTCTGTCCCTAAGGAGTGCGGGGCTATTTTTTTTTTAATTGTTCTATCTGAAAGCTCCTGGGTAGCTTCTTCCTGCTCTTGACGTCTTTCCAGACCCCTGGATTACGGACAAAGGGTTTACCTACACCCCGACTTGGACCCAGGGTGCCGCTGAGATTCCCTTAGCCAGGGTTAACCCACTGCGGACCAGGTGAGTTTGCTTTCACCTTCCACGTGAAATATATATTCAACTAGGAGCAATTCTGACCGTTTTTTTGTTTGTTTTTTTTTTTTTACTGGGGAGGGGTTCTTGTGCAATGAGCCAATTTGTAAAGAAAACACACAGCTCCATTTTCTCTGCAGTGGCCAGGTTTGGTATTACAGGCAAAGTTCCCATCAAAGAGAATTGCTGCAGCAATCAGCCCAGTACTCAAGAACATCGGTCTGGTAAACAGCTGATTGGTGGGGGTCCCAGGTGGTGAACCTCTGGCGGTCTACTATTGATAACCTATTCTACAGATAGGCCGTCAATAGCAGACACATGGACAACCCCTATAAGGTTCATATAGCCAGGTATGTACATGGTTGAATGCAGTAATGTTAGATTTCACAATTTATGCACATTTCTAAAATCTGTACTTTTTTGAATGGACACAATATAGGAATTGCAGCTGGTAAAGCTAATGATTGACTGACCACCAACACATGCATTCCCAGCTCCCTAACTTGACAGACAGTGTAAGCAAAATAAAACCGACACTTATGACATGCTCTAGAAGGAGAGGCGTAGAAATTCCACAGCCCGGTGCAAGTATATTTAGAAAAAAAAATACTCTAAAAATAACAAGTAATACAGGAGGGGGTGGGAGTCGTTGCGGGTAGCTATGAGGCCAATGCTGTAGAAGGTGAACAGATCGGGAAGACCCCTAAAACACAGAGACTAGCTGCGGTGATTTGCTTCTGCTGTAGGTAAGACTGCACTGATTGCTTTACTTTTTTGCAGACCTCAACATGACTGATTACACGTTTTTGCTCTTCTACTAAGGTGAGATGTGACCAATGCTCAAATGGGAGACTGGAACTTGCTAGGAAAACTTCTTGAGAAAGCACAAGAACATTCTACGGTCGTGGGCAAAGTCTGGTTGACAGTCCTGTTCATCTTCCGAATACTTGTCTTAGGATCAGCAGCAGAAAAAGTTTGGGGAGATGAGCAGTCCGGCTTCACCTGCGACACCAAACAACCTGGTTGTCAGAACGTGTGCTACGACAAAACATTCCCCATTTCCCACATTCGCTTCTGGGTGCTTCAGATTATTTTTGTATCAACCCCAACTCTCATTTACCTAGGACACATCCTCCATCTTGTACGCTTAGAGGAAAAGCAGAAGCAAAGAGAGACGTTGCGTCGAAGTAAGGGAAACCCTCAGAGTGACCAACAGCTACTCCTTGAACCACCAGAAGACTCTAAGCCACCACTCAAAGACGAAATGGGCAAAGTGCGGTTGCGAGGGGCACTTCTGCGCACCTACATTTTTAATGTACTCTTCAAAACTTTGTTTGAGGTAGGATTCATTGTGGCACAGTATTTTCTATATGGGTTTCAGCTGCGACCGCTCTACACGTGTGACCGGTGGCCTTGCCCCAACACCGTGAACTGCTACATTTCGCGTCCTACAGAAAAGACCATATTCATTCTCTTCATGTTGGCTGTAGCATGCTTGTCTCTACTGCTCAATCTGATTGAGATTTACTACCTGGGATTCACCAAGTGTAGACAAGGCCTATCAGGCACACATTACAAGTCCGTGCCCAAACTTCCATCCAAGACTGGAAGCATGACTCAAACACACATTATTCCACATTACTCCGACTACGCTCCTTCAAAGGACGAACCCAGTTTTAGCCCATCTTTGTCATTTCCGCTCTCCTCTAGTAAGAATGCACCATCTACAATAGAGAGCAGCCAGGCTGCGAGGAAGCAGAACCAAGAGAACCGGGCTGTAGAACGGCATGCTAATCCAGAGATGAATGCCACAACCGAGAGTGGAAGCGAACTGGATCACAATGACCAGCAGAGGCTACAAAGCCGAAACAGCAGACAAAGTAGCACCAAGTCAAGACCCGGGGCGCTTGCAGTGTAAAGAGATACATATGAAATTGCAGAAAAAGAAATTCCACTATCCACATTTTAAGTCTTTGACCTGACTACTAAGGATCTAGAACAGTTGGGGTCGATTTAAGTGGCAAGATTCGGTACACCGCCGCGTTATAGCCTATGAGGCCAACAATTATTCATATGGATGATCATGTGCAAAAAAAAAAGTAATGGTATGTCCTATTCCTGGCCATTTTCACGGATGAGATTAGGACATGCAAACGAGGTCTGTAAGCTGCTTGATGTTAGTTGTGCCTGTAATTCTCATGTGAATCCCGACTACTTAGTAAGCCTGTCTGAATGTACAAATGTCCTGATTAGAGATGAGCGAACGTACTCGGTTCGGGTGTTTTTGCACTCGAGCACCGCTTTTTCCGAGTAACCGACTACTCGGCCGAAAAGATTCGGGGAGCAGCGTGGTGGAGCGGGGGGTAGCAGTGGGGAACAGGGGGGAGCTCTCCCCCCCCCCTCCCGCACACCCCCGGCGCCCCCCGAATCTTTTACTCAGTTACTCGGAGAAAAGCGGTGCTCGGGTCCAAAAAACACCCGAACCGAATACGTTCGCTCATCTCTAGTCCTGATACCTCTACAAAGTATCTTATACCACAAAGTATCAATCTGGTATAAAACCTAACAGGCTGTCGCGTTGTATAGACGGTGTGCGAAAGAGCCGAATGATGAATGTATGCATATGCTGGTGCAAATGATATTTGTCATAATGCAAATGATGCCAAAAAGTCATTAAAACAGAAAATTTATGACCGCCGGCAACTCAAAGCAGTATATATTATGTCCTAATTATGCGTCGTTAACATTTCCTCTGAATGAGATGCGGTTCTCTATCCTGGTTATTATATACGGATACAAATAAAATGGCTTTATAGAGGCTAAGAAGAGCTATAAAATGTAACAGGCCTTCAGATATAATAAATGCTGAGTGCAATGGAACGGCTTGGGGTGTGGATGGGAGAGGCTGTGTGTGTAAAAGGCAGTGGATGTGATTAGGTTTCGCAGAAATGAATACTCCTAATAAAGGTGAACGACGCAGGGAGAATAGATAACCTCAGATGCTATTTGGAGAAAATCAAATTTACATTTTGCATCATGAGAGATTGCAGCTCAGCAAAACTGCTTCGCTTCAGGTTTCTTTCTCGGTCCCACTGGTGTTAATCATCAAATCTTTGCTCTTAAATGGTCACTAAGTTTTTAAACGTGCGCTTATATAATTGGTAATGTGATAAATTACATTGCGCTTTTGCTGGTTATTTACTTAAAATGAGATTTTTGCACTAAAAAAAAAAAAAAAAAAAAAAAGGGAATGGCCACTAGGGGTCTTTTATCCTTCTAATTTACGGTCTACTGCCTGGTGTCACTGAAGACCGGCCCATAGCAGAACAGCAAGTGGGGGAGGAAGAGGTCATGGTGCTTATTGAAGAATTTAGGGAGAACAGAGGGAAAGAGGAGGGCTTGCACAGACACTGCCTGCAACTAACAGTAAGTGACTGTTTACTGTGTTTTAGCTACTGAAATAACATCTCCACTGCTCATTCTTGTCGATTTTATGTCTGTGTGTTACAGTGACCAGAATATGCAGTTCTCTGCACAGTCTGTAAAACACAGCACAGCAGCCAGGCTCTTCCCATCAGTCCTAAGAAAGTTGAAAATTACATATACAGCCTAAGGCCAGTCTCACACAGGCGATAGTAAGAACACAGCGTTTTTACTAGGGCAGAGCTGCTTTGCATAGCGTTCAGTGTAAGCTTCTGCACAATAACATGTTTTTTTTTTTTAAATGTCATGGATCTTCGAATGCGGCGATACAGATTTAATTTTTGTTTTTTATTTTTCTGGCAACTGAATTTTTGATTTTTGCAGGGAAGAGTTGTAGTATTTATTTGTACCATTTTGAGGTACATGTGACTTTTGGATTGCTTTTTATTGCGTTTATTGGAAGGCGAACAAAATTTAAAATTATTTTTACGGTGTTCACCAAGCGGGATAACTAAATATTTTGTTTGTCTGCATCGTTATAAACATGGTAATACCCATCAAAGCCTCTTTTTTAAAATTTTTCTTAACTGGATTTTTTTCCCCCTTCCAATTAAACTTGCTGCGAATTGCTCACCGCGAGCAGAGAATCGCAATGATTTTCAGCTCGTGGACACGGGGCCGGCGCTTTCCATAGCAACACTGTGGAAAGCTTCAGACGGCGTGATTCGCCGGCGATTTACCGCGTCGGCGAAATCACGGCCGTGGACAGGGGGCCTTACTTTGTATCACCTTTAAGTTGCTTAGTTTACAAATATTGTACCCTTTTTGGTGTCAAGTTTTGCACATGGTGTCACATTAACATACCTCAAAAAGCGTCTGCAAGTGTCTAAAACACCTAGTAAATGTGGCGCTGCGCATGTTTGACAGTTTTCTACCCCAATTTATACTAGAACACTCACTTTTTTACTAGTGAATAAGTTCCACTATGTATTGGTGTAGAGTGCCCTTGTTCTGGTTATTCTGGGAGACACAAACCAGCTGATAGCAGCTGTCTGCACACTGCGGTCTACAGAAGCTGCTGAGTGGCAGTTTTACAGCATGTCCAATAATGCTAAAAGTAGCGCCCACCTTCCGCAGCTAGGTTACTTCTTCGTCCACAGGTACCACAGACGCGCCCGAGACTGGCGAGATCCAACACACACTTATACAGGGAATGCATATCCACTCACAGGAGGAAATTAAAACTTTTATTTGCAATGAAACTTTCCCACAAACAGGGCTGTCCAGGACCTAGCACATGACAACTGAGAACACGGGCGAGTGCTAAGGGCACACGCATTAAAAACAGTATGTACATATTCGAAAAAGCAGCCAAATGGTTGAACAGGTTAAAAAAAAAAAGTCAGAAGAGGAAAAAAAAATTCTTTAACAAAAACCCCCCAAAAATAAAATAAAAAATGCCCAATCGTCATTTTGCACAAAACAGTCTCCTTTTCACAAAAAGGGCCTTGACAGGGGGGGACTGGTCACCTATGACAACACAAAGCATGAAAGATGGCAGTTCAGGCTATCCCACTATGAAGACTGAAGTAGTTTGCAACCCTGTCTTTTCTCAAAGTCTGAAAGTTAGTGGAGTTACAAGGACACTTGCTGGCCAATGGTAGAATTACAATGCAAATGTTAGAAACCGAGGATGGGGACAGTGAAAAGATCTAAGTTATATCTAGCATTGAGAAGAATTAGCATCCGCTGCAGAAACAATTGAGGTTTTGGAAGAAGCTAGTTAAGACCTCTAGAATTTAAGTGAGAGGAAGTAGGAAGGAATACCGAGTTAAGAACTAAGAAGGAACAGATATCTTATTAATGAAGTGTATTGACCGGTGGGATCATATCAATCAGAAACAGTAAAGCCTATTATGTTTTGGAGTACAACTAAAGCCCTCCATGACGCTGGTCCTATTGGCCCTAACCCAACTGCTTCTAAAACAGAAAACAAAAAAACCCCAAAAAGTCGGCAGCCCACTCCCTCTCTCACTTGCCCTCCTATGATGTAGAGGATGTGAGGACAGAACATTGATAGATCACTCTGCAACATAAAGCTTTCAGGAAGGTGTGATGGGGGAAGAGTGTCCAGCACTTTTTTTGTGCTCGAGTCTGTGGTAGATGAATTCCCAAAATCTGAAGTCCTTTAGCTTCTCCATTGGTCTTGAAGTTCAAAATGCTATGGATGGTGAGCTTACAATCCCATTAGAACTTGTCATTGTTCACGCCACCCTCACGTTCATTTAGTCAGTGTCTTCGCCTATACTGCCCCCTCGTAACTGTTCTTCATACACCTCTCTCACTGCTAGAATACGGCTCAGCATACTCTGCAACATGTTTTTGTCCATTGGAATAACAGAGTACCAGAGGGGAGATTCTGCCACGCATGATCGCTCCGGCTGCAGGTAGAAGACGTCGCTGCGATTTCGAAGACTTTCGGGGCTGTGAAGGAGGGAGAAAAAGAGAGAAAATATAAACGGACACCTAAAAAGGACACTTAAAGTGCAAAAGTAATATCTGTGCCTATGTACGCTGATTAGAACACTCCATCTCTTCACCTGTCATCTCCTATGTTAATCAGGGACTGGTAGGATCCTATAGAAATTCTGATCATTCCCAGATGCATGAAGAATAAAAGTGAACCCTTTGGAATTACCTGGATTCCTCCACTGATTAATAAAAAGTGGTCCGATTGTTCTCCAAGTCCCAATTATTGATGCACACAATATAAATAAACTGTTTGTGGGTTATGTCTAGAGATGAGCGAGCGTACTCGGAAAAGCACTACTCGCTCGAGTAATTTGCTTTATCCGAGTATCGCTGTGCTCGTCCCTGAAGATTCGGGTGCCGCTGCGGCTGACAGGTGAGTCGCAGCGGGGAGCAGGGGAGAGCGGGCGGGAGAGAGGGAGAGAAAGATCTTACCTCCGTTCCTCCCCGCTCTCCCCTGCAGCTCCCCGCTCCGTGCCGGCACCAGAATCTTCAGGGACGAGCACAGCGATACTCGGATAAAGCAAATTACTCGAGCGAGTAGTGCTTTTCCGAGTACACTCGCTCATCTCTAGTTATGTCTGCTAATAAGCACATTGCGTAAACATCCGCAGCGCAAGGGGAAAAAGTGAACCCCCAACTTCAACAACCTATAGATCAACTTGAATAGTAATCACCTCCAAACATTTCCTGAAGCTAAAAATAAGATTTACACGACATTGAGAAGGAATTTTAGCCCATTCCTCCTTGCAAATGTGTTCCAGTTCATCAGTATTTCTGGGGTGCCTTGCATTCTTCAGGTCATGTGACAGCATCTCGATAGGGTTAAAGTCAGTACTTTAATAACCAATGCAGAAATCCAGTAATTCCAAAGGGTTTACTTTCTCTTGCAACTGTACTTTTCTAAATGTACGACTATTCTTTGATAATGAGAAGTCCTCCCTCTGTCACTAGTATCACAGAACAGCGACATGCCTCAGCTAATCAAAAAAAGTTTGGTACGATGTTAGCCAGTAGAGTAAAATGTGATTGTTCTCAGTAAGATAAACCAAGTAATCTTGTAGATATGATACCTTTTAATGGCTAACAGAAATACATGATGTTATAGCGAATATATATATTATATATATATATATATATATATACACATACACAAAACAAACAAACAAACACACACACATATATATCTATACATACACACATATATATCTATACATACACATATATATCTATACATATGTATATATGTACACACACACCCCTATACATACATACACAGTGATTAATTTGCATTTAAAAAAATACCAGAACAGGATGAGCAGAGGAGTAAATACTTAGTCAGCTGATAAGTATGTGAAAGTTTTATGGCCTCTGAATTTGTGTTAGGGGTCACCAGGCCTGTGTGTTATCTCTGTTCAAGATTTCTCATTCTCCACTGATGCAAAAAGCCCCGTCCGAGGTTCATTCTGTACTTGAGAGCATCAAAGATAGTTATAAACTTGTACTCAAAGTTCCTCTATGATGTAGAGATTTGAAGTTGCCTTTTAGTATCGTAACTTTCATATGTTTTATGTTGCGTCTGTGACTAGAAAAATGCTCAGCCACAGGTAATTCTGTCTTTCTTTCCTTAATTGTGTGCCAGTGGACTAATTAAGTATTTACTCCCCTACTAATCCTGTTCTGGTATTTTTTTAAGTGCAAGTTAACCACATCACGTCTGTGCCTTTTTATGTGTGCGTATATTATATAATAGTTTTTTTCAAATAAATTATATTTATATATTTTTTTTTCTTCTCCCTTTTATATTCCATTTAAGCCTAAGGAAGACCCCTGAGTAGATTTGAAAGCTTGCTGTCACATCATGTATTTTTATTAGTCATTAACAGGTATCATATCTACAAGATTACTTGGTTTCTCATACTGAGAACAATCACATTCAGCTTAATATCCTCACAAGGAGCAGAGAAATATTCCCACAGTTGAAGGGGTTTTCAGGTGACCTATCCTTGGGATACATTATAACATAGCTGATCAGCAGGGGTCTGCCACTCAGGATCCCTGCTGATCCTCTGGCCAGCTGTCAGTACAGCTGACCCGGATGTCCACAATGGGGTTGTAAGTGTGATAGAAGGCATCACTACTCATCTTTTGGCCAGAGTGAAAAGGAGGTACAAGGAGCACAGTTCATTGATTTGAACGGGCACTGTGTAATACTTTATATCCCCTGCGGAAAAACTGAATTAGTGCCAGGTTCCCCCACAGATAACTGGTGATCTCTGGGGGTCCCAGCATAGAATACTTTGTAATTAGCTTATTGTCACGGGACCCTTCTAACAAGCAGAGATGGTCCAAAGCGGAGAAATACTTTAAGTAAGCCGGGTTGTAACTACAGTGCCCTGCACAGTGGATGACCGGTAGCAATGCTGCACAGGGGAGAAACTATATCATTTTTTTTAAATGGAAAAACCCCTTTAAAAAGGTTCCTTTAAAGTAGATCCATTACATCAGAGGTCTGGGGGATGTGGAGGAGATGTTTTAGCATACTTGTCTAACTATCAGTCAGACACAGAGCCTGTACGTTATGAAGGACACAATTTACATTAAAACACTCATACCATTTAGAAAGATAAAACTCATAAAACTTGACAGGGCACCGCAGAGGGTTCATCTTATTCTCATGCTGCTCCATTAATGGTTGCTGATCATCGTCACGCTTCCGTTTACCTAAACTTTCTTGGGAGACAAACCCACAAAGAAAGGTCATTCCCATAATATTACAAACTCTTCAATGAAGGCATGCAGACAGCTATTACTAATATAAGCCACTATCACAGCGCCTGAGATTGTCAGAGAGTACACCGACACCCCATCCATGTGCGGGATACCACACATTACATGTACTGTGTTTGTTCAAGAATCAGACAGTAATTTTCCAAACTCAGACTATCCAAGAGAAAAACCGCCCACATGAATGAACCTATTCAAAGGAACGGGTTCTTATCCTATGCAAGCTCTATCAGTCTGGGAATCGGACAAAACTCATAGGGTTAAAAAAAAAAAAAAGAACAACGTTGCCCATGTGCATACACCTGAAGGATGAAGCACCTAGCTGGATTAATCCATTAAACAAAACTAAAACGAGGACCATTTCATAACTGAGAATTGTCGGGGGGTGGTTGTGTTCAGTGTCACCTACCTCTGCCTTTCTTTTGTCGCACAGGAGGATAGTATCTGATGCTCACTACTTTCGAAGTTCCTCTGCTGGTAGTGCACTTGCGGGAATGTCGGACCACATTGGTAAAGGACAGTTGCATATGCTCCTCCGCGGTGCGCAGGCCAAAGAATTTGGTATTAAAGAACATGAGAGTGTTGAGGAGCACGTAGGGAGAGTAGACGCCCAGCTGTTTACAGTCCCACAGATGTTCTTCTTCCACTCGTGATAATATCAATTCTGAAATTGGCCAAAAATCAGGAAGAAACTCTAAAGTGTCTAAACTCCACCAGCACATATATTATTAGAGCCCGCCTCCCCCAAACTTCATATACACCGATCAGCTATAACATTACAAGCCCTGACGGGTGACGTGAACACCACTGATCATTGTGTGACAATGGTACCTGTCAGGGAGTGGGATTACATTATGCAGTAAGAGAACAGTCAGTTCTTGGAAGTGGATCTATTGTAAGCAGTAGAAATTAGCAAGTGTAAGGATCTGAGTTAGTTACTTTTAAAGGAACCTGTCATAAACTAACCTAAGGTGACAGGGAACCGGGTGATGTGTGTGTGTATATATATATATATATATATTTTTTTTAAATTTTATTTATTTATTTTTTTAATACCCACCCGCTTCCTGTGGTGACCAGCTGTAAATACTGCGCAGCGGACAAATATCTGACTCTTTGTAGAGTCCTGTGCGTGTGGTCTGCTAAGTCTGGAAAGAGTCAGATTTTCATCTGGTGCGGACTTCGTAGTCGGGCACTTCGGAAACCAGAATGCGGACAAGTATGAAAAATAAAGCATCCAGCTCCCTGTCATTTGCCCTAACAGCATTAGAAGTTAATTTATAGTACTTTAGGCACGTGACCGATTCCCTTTTAAAAGAGCCAAATTAAGATGCCTAAGATCTCCAAAACGGCAGGTCTTGGAGATCTAGGCATCATAATTTGCAGTGGCTAGTACCTACTGAAGGTGATCCAAGAAAGGACAGCTGGTGACTCTGCAACAGCGGCATAGCGCCCAAGGATCACTGATGCACGTGGTAAGTGAAGGCTATCCTGTTAGGTCCAATCTCACAGAAGAGTTACTGTAGCACAACTAGCTGAGAAGGTTCATGCTGGCAATGATAGAAAGATGCCAGAACACGTAGCTGGTTGTGTACGAGGCTGCGTGGACACAGATCATCAGAGCGCCCATGCTAACTCCATACAATGCTGAAACTGCCTAAAGTAGGCATGTGACCATCCGAACCGGACCATGAAGCAATGGAAGAAGGTGGCTTAGTCTGATTAATCAGGTTTTCTTTTGCATCATGTGGGTGGCCAGGTATCTGTGCCTGTCTCACCTGGAGATGCAAATCGCACAAAGATGTGATGACACAAGAAAACCTTGGGTCCTGGCAGTCATGTGAATGTTACTTTGACTCATACCACTTACCCACCTAACGATTGTACAGCCCAAGACACCCCTTCATGGCAGTGTTATTACCTGTCAGTGGCCTCTTACAGCAGGATAATGCACCCTACCACGCAGAAACAGGTCTTCAGGAATGGCTAAGGAGCATGACAAAGAGCTCAAGATGTTGGCTTGACCTCTGAATTTCCCAAATCTCAATTAAATTGAGCATCTGTGCGACGTGCTGGATAAACAAGCTTGATCCATGGAGACCACAATGCACCATCTTTTTGCACCCCTCTCTGACAGCAGCATAATGTAGCCGATTACAGTGATATGTCTGCTGTACCTATTTGTGCAATAGTTTGAAAGAAACTTCCATTTTATTAGTAGCACATGCATAGAAGTCTAGTTCTCGAGCTGCAACTACCCCCACCTAACTCACCTCTAGCCACGGACTCTGCAGAGAGAGACCGCTGTCGATCAGTGGCTGACGGGCAGGGCAAGCTGCAGCTCATGACCATCAAGAACTAGTCCTGTGTATCTGGCTCCTACTAACAAGATCCAAGGTTCTCCCAGGTATACACAGCAGACATATCACTGCAGTCAGTGAGACGGCCATCACCTTATGCTGCTCTCAGAGAGGGCGGAAAAAGGATGGCAACAGGCTCCCTCTAACCCCTTAGTGACGGAGCTTTTTTCCATTTTTGTTTTTTCCTACTCCCTTTTAAAAAAATCGTAGCTCCTTTATTTATCCATCGCCGTCGCTGTATGAGGGCTTGTTTTTTGCAGGACGAGTTGTATTTTTCAATGGCACTATTTATTGTACCATATAATGTACTGAAAACTTTTAAAAAATTCTAAGCGGAGAGAAATGGGAAAAAAACGACTTTCCACCATCTTTTGGTGCGTCCTGTTTCTACGGCATTTAATTTAACTTTTTAAAATTAATTTTCCGTGTCCATTTTCTGCGCACAATAAGTAAAATTTTTTTTGCAACATAATTATGCGAGGGCTCATTTTGTGCGGTACGTCCTGACGTTTCCGTTGGTACCATTTTCGCATACAGTTGACTTTTTGATCGCCTTTTATTACATTTTTTCTCGGAGATAGGGTGACCAAAAAAGTGCATTTCGGGCGTTACTTTTTTTTGGGGGACCACGTTCACCGTGCGGGGTAAATAATACATTACTTTGATAGATCGGACTTTTACGGATGCAGCAATCCCAAACACGTATTTTTTGTTTATTATTTTGATTTTTTTTTATTGCAAATATGGCAAAAGGTTATTTTTTTATTTTTTTTTAAACTTTTATTACTTTTTTTTTTTTTTAATAACTAAAATTTACACTTTCTTTCAGTCCCCAGGGGGGACTTTAACATGCGATGCTTTGATCGCTCCTGCAGTATGACGTAATGCTATAGCATTACGTCATACTGCTCTTTCACAGGCAGTCTACCAATCCACCCCACGGGGATGGCTTGATAGGCAGTCTGCTAAAGCAGCCCTGGGGCCTTTCTAAAGGCCCCCGGCTGCCATGACACCTGCACGGCTCCCCCGATCTCACCGCGCGGGGGGGGGGGGGGGGGGGCCGTACGGATTTAAATGCGGCTGTCAGAATTGACAGCCGCATTTAAAGGGTTAATAGCCGCGATCGGCCGAACGCAGCTATTGCCCGCGGGTGTCAGCTGTAATAAACAGCTTACGCCCGTGCTGTATGGAGGGAGATAGCGGCGCCATCTCCCTCCATACACGTCCTGCAAGAGCAGGACGTAGAAAGTCGATGGCGCCGTCACTAAGGGGTTAAAAAGTCAGTTGCTAATTTCTTGGTGCCAGATATGACTAGATAGCTCTCAGAGGTCTTATGGACTCCTTACCTGGACGGGTCAGAGGTGTTATGGCAGCACAAGGGGAACTATTATACAGGTTGTATTAATGTTACGGCTGATCAGTGTATGTGCCGAGTCCGAATTGACAAATACACAAGCAGATTGGTTACTGCTGCCTCTGACAGCATTACGCCCCATTCTTACTATTGGGTGGCTGGCTGCGGTGCCACGAAGTCAGAATCTTATTCAACTCTTGAACGAAGGTCAGATAATAGAGATCGGTGAAGATGTTCACCATCCGGTTGTTTTCGAGGAGGTACTGTGTAAATGACAAAAGCAGAAGAATTAGTCATTTTAACCATACAGCTCACCATTACAAACACAAGCTACAAAGCTTCACATCTATACGGTCTAGTAGTCTTTACTGAACGAGAAACTAGAATAAAGTACATTGTTTTCTGGACACACTGTATATATCTGGGGGTCTGGAGTGCCTGTATATAATATCACCATGTTCTCTGTCCTTGGTTAATATCTATGCAGTCACACCGTTATTTTAGGTTGTCTGCATAGCAATTAAGGGTCTGAGATTCCCAAATGCCAACGTTAAGTGGCTTTCCCTGAACCGATAGTTGCTCAAGCAAATAGTAAACCAACACAAATTTTAAATGAGGGGCAAGAAGCAAATTTACATTTTGAATGTGTTTCCTAGTTTAAAGGACTCATTTCCTATACCCTATTAGGAAATTAGGGGTTAATAGAGAAGGGATCTCTATTCAGGAGCCTCATCTTCTGACAAGAGTGGATTGTGGTTACATAGAGCATCACTCGCCCAGGGCTGTCCTACCGCACACAGCTGACACATAAGGTTTCAATGGACACTGTACTGCTCCATTTTCTCCTGTGGTGGCGCTGCAGAAAAAAACTGAATACTTACTGCTACGTTCCTTCAGATTACAGCCAATCACTTGGGATCAGCTTAAGGTCAGTAGAAATAGTCCAAAGTGGACCTAAATATTTTATTTTACATAGTTTTGGACCCTGTGCCCAAAACTAGATATAAGTAATCTGACGGATGAGGTCACCAGGTCTTCTAATATAGAAGCAGGTTTACCGGACATCACCGATGACGTCCTTACCAGGCAGCTGAAGTAAATAGAAGACCAGAGGACTGGAAAGCGTGGGAGCATTGCGGCAACGAGGAAGCGAGTATTGGTTTTATTAATATTTTATATATTTAATCCCCCCCCTATATATTTAATCCCCCCCCCCATGTAACAAACAGTCAGAAAACCCCTTTAACTTTTAATGTTTTATTCCTCTAAATAGCAACACAGAAATTTCATGCATTTTTGACAAGTCAATAAGCAGCTACAGTCAATTTCCTACATTTCCACTAATTACTGCCGACACAGACTATCGACCAAAGATCTGTTGTGAGTGAAACATGCATGAAACTTCCTGGCATAGAGGCGGATTGGAAACCGCTGCCACCAAAGATGTGTAGTAATGGTAAAAGCTGCCTATTTAGTCCGACGATGGCAAAAACATTTGGCAAGTCTGTCCGCACCATCCAAACTTCTACAGTTGGGGACGACTGTTGGCTTTCATCAAGAACCAAAAGCAGAATCTCACCTGTTGAATGCCCAGGCACAGGTAATAAATGCTGTCCGGCTCATACCGTTCACCGTTTGGTCGCGTTATCTCCTTCACAAATTGCGCTAATCCATAGTTAAGTTCTGCTGCTGTACAGGCTAGAATGTCCTCTTTTATACGCATGGGTTTAGCTGCACAAAGGAAACAAAAAGTGTTTTTTGACATTCAAAAATAGGGGATGGACAAAACAAAACCATCCCCGTTGACCACATTATACTCCCCAGGCCTTCCTACACTTGACGGTCACTGCCGCACGGAGCCAGGCTGACACCGACAGCTCTATTCCATCTGCCACACAAAGAACGCTGTCAGATGACAGTCGCTGCTTACGGCAGTCTCCGTTAGCGGGAAACTAACTTTCTTGCTGGCCCCAGTGCGTACAATGTGGGTAAGAGGAGCATAGAGCGGTCAATAGTACTGGGATTGCTTGGGGAAGGGCTGAGATACTTCTATGTTCTCCAGCAATCAAGTATCAACTGCTGAGACTACTAGAGTAAAGGGAAGGGGACACTGCTATAACCACAGCTATAACTGATGGCGAGGACACGGCTGTAACCACAGAGAACCTGTTGTGACAACTAGTAAAAAGGAGGCATGACAGTGATGTAGACCCCAAGGGAGACAAGCAGAAAAAAAAAAAAAAACTCTTAAAGACGTATGTTATTTCCTACTTACGGCCAAAACGTATTTCCTCTCCTTTGCTGGGCTCACCACCTTCATACTTTCGCTGAACCCAACTTTTCCAAGCATTTACACCATAGGCAAAACTGAGATTGGTACTGCTTCGCTGGCTGAGCAGGGAGTCCCGGGAGCTGCTCTCTTTTTCTGATAAAAGCATGCGCTTTGCGCCCTGTTGTGCATGAATATGTAAATGATCATTTTGCATATGTAAATTAGTAAATGGTCTATGTAGCAATATCAAACAAAAAAAATGAAAAGGAATCATTTATATCGTTGTAGTAAAAGGCATTTTCGGACCCCCACCTTTCTTACGGCACGAGCCGCGTCTTGCTCGGAAGCCTCATCAGAGCTCACCAATCCGCAATCCAGCAGGAAATCCACACTCTGGTTTATATCTGCAGAATCTGTACGAACAAAAAGTGTAGGATTAAAAAACATATTATAAAACTGCTTATGTAACTTTACACGCAACAAGATCTTAAATCACTGTAATACAAGTAACAAGAAGAAAAAAAAAATTTACTTTTTGGAAAGTCAGCCTCCAAGTCCTGCCCTGGTTGTTCTAGCACATTCGCCATTTTAACAGCCATTGCCAGAACATCATCTCGTGTGGATCCGAAGAGATCGCAATCTTCCAAAAGACCCTCAGCACTCTGGTCACTGGAAAGCTCTAGAAGAGGAGGGGGATGATAAAGAAGTGAAAATCTTCCTTTAAGTGCAAATTTCCACATAATATATTCCCAAATGCAAAGATTTAACAGTACAGTTGCATCACCAATTGAAAAGTTAAGCTTTTTTAAAGGCTCATTTACACGCAACGATTATCACTCAAAAGCCATCGTTTAAGCGATAATCGTTGTGTGTAAATGCTCCCATCTTTCACTGTTCAGCCGAATGATGATTTTTAGGTGAGCATAAAAGCCATCGTTCAGCCGGAGAGAAGATAACACAGACCGCATGTTGTTTTTGCTGGTCATGGTGCTGTATTCTCCACAGGAGCTGCTGATGACATTGTATTGAACTTGCAGCCCTATGGCAGAACAAAGGAGCTGAATGCAGAGAAACGACCACCTGCTGTTTCTGCATACAGGTCCTGGAGGCTCATTTACATGCGAATAAAGGTAAGAATCTGCTAATGGACATTAGTGTCCATTAGGAGTTCATGCAAAACAATCACTGAAAAACCTACATTGTGAACGATTATCTTTGCGTGTAAATGGGCCTTTATGCTGCGTTTAGACAGAACTGGATGATATTCGTTCAGTTTAAACGCGAGCCAATGACTGAACGACAAATGAGTCCTGCAATTCTCATTGGTCATTCAGTTTAAGCCGGTATAAAAATCATCGCTGCTTCGTGCGCCTTAAACATTGATTGTTCAGTACTTTACATAGGGGATGTGAAACACAGAACAAGACGTGAACGATAATCGTGCGGTCTAAGCAGGCTGCACAAGTGTGAACGAGCTGGTGAGGACGTCAGGCACTTCTCGTTATGTGTAAAAGGTGCATCGTCCGTAATTAAAAATTTACTTAGCGTTCACTTCCCCTTTAAATGTGATCTTACCACACAAATCAGAAGATTTGTCCAGCCCTTCCGCCTCTGCAATCATTTCAGCCATGGCCAGAATGTCAGCTTCTAATGGGTTGGAAGGAATTTTCACTTTCAGTTCCTCAATGGTTTCCACAATTTTATCAGTATTTTCCAAAGTGGTGGGTAGCAGCAGGGGCACAGGCACCTAACATAATAATAGTGGCAGGAGAATTGACAACACTATACAAACTTAAATGGGAGTGATACGTGAGATGACGTATGGAACAAAGGACAAGAGACAACGCTATACTCACCGGGACAGGCAGAGAGAATGGAACAGGCACTTTTTGAGAGTATAAATTCATAGGTACGGGCACAAATATGGGCACAGGGATAGGCAGAATAATGATCTGTGGTTTATAATCCTCATCTGCAGCAGAAAACGAGACATTAAACAACAAACATCAATTTGCATATTCATACATCTAGAAGCCCGAGTAACGTTTGCAGAATGAAGGTACATTTGAACCCAACTGATGCACTTTAGCAAGCTCTTAAAGTGATGCTCCAGTATACCCACACCCGCATCGGCACCGGGTGAGGACAGATGCATGCGCCTGCTAGGCAGTACAGTTGCTCATGCGATTCTACGGCACAGGGCAAATATCGGGTACAGGTCCTACTATAATAGTGTTGGTGCTCACCAGGCATTGTACAGTTGCAGAGGCAACTCTACACCCAGCATGCAGTCGTGTCTGCGAGATTGGGAGAGAGAGTATACACCTCAACACCCCCAATAGTCACATTTACAAAAAAAATCACCAAAACCTTTTTTGATTGTAGATTTTGAATTTATGTCTCATATAAACATATGTGGTGCAGAACTCCGTCACCTTAAGTGCATTCTTAACCCTTTAATGACATAACTAATTTTAGCCTTAAGAGCCAGTAAATGTATCGCCTTTCGTGTTCCTGCGGTCGTAACTTTATTTTTTGTCAGTGTGGCTCTATGACGCCTTGTATTTAGTTCTAGTTTTTATAGGAACCAATTTCTAGTACGAATAACTTATTTAAAAGCTTTTTTTTTCCCCAAAATAGGCTATTTCGCCACTGTTTTTGGTGCTTTTTATGGCATTTATGTTTTACCCCTTTCAAATAATATAAAGACATTTTTTTTTTTTCAGTGAACAGATGTGTATCAGGCTTGTTTTTTGAAGAATTTGTAGTTTTTATTGGCACCATTTTAAGGTATATACCATTTTCTGTATTTCTGTTTAGGCGAAGCGAGATGATCAGAAAACAGCCATTTTGGAACAGTGTAATATTTTATAGTACGGGCTGTTATGGATGTGGCGATACTGATTATGTGCATTTGTTCGTTTCTTTTTTTTCCATTTTTCTCAATAGTTAAAGCCTTGCATAAGGAGAAAAGGTTTTTATATTTTTCAGTAAAAACACTTAGATGCTACGATCAGTAATGACCGCAGCATCTGCGGGGTTAAACTGCATACAGGAGTAAGACACAAGAGCTTGCCTGATGGCTTCAATTAGACATGCAGATACTGCAGGAAAGTCATCATCCAATTACACAAATTCCACATTCTGTACCGGCATATTTTAGAATCAACCGAGTCTAATATAAACACACACACTGACATGAGGGGACAGAATTCCCATGTTTCCTAAGGCGGTTGTCTAAGTTCAGCAAAAATATGCCCAAAGCCAGGAAATGTGATAAAGTAGTAAAAGTAAACAAAGCCCAGAAGGAAGAAGAAAGGAGTTGAAGGGAACATAAATTGGCGAGCATACATACCTTCTTTTGTTCTTTTATCACAATTCCTGGATTTGTCCGTTTTTTGGTTGAACTCTGAAAAATCTTCTAAAAAAGGTATGAAGAATATTAAAATACTGAGGAACATAACAGATGCTGTTCGGTTACTTAAATTGAGATTGTTATTAAACTTACGAAACGAGCTGAAACTTAAATTGTAATGTTTTCGGTAGTTCTGGTTCTACCCAAATGAGTGACCTGGGCAATAACAATACACAGTGCAACGTCAACTCCGACCATCATCACCATAACTCTATGGTGGTTAAAGGGGTTGGCCCTGTAGACAGGTGAAGGGTAAACTGCGGGACGGGGGGGTATATCTCACCCAGGTCTTCCTTGTGGGTCCCAGTGAACTCAGCTGAAACCACAGAGCTTGTTACTGGGGCATAAATAGACTGCAATACCCTGCAGTGATCATCAGAGAGCGGAGGAGTGCACACAACTCCTGTGGGGACTTCTGATCACCGTTGCCGAAAAGACAGCTGCAAGTGGTTTTGTATCTGAGGAAGAGACTGTCCTGTCTGCACCCGGAGTGCTGCACTTCCACATGGTGTGCGCTAAAGGGACGGTGTTGTTATTTACGTCTGAAACCCCTGTTATGTGGATCTACAATAAAACAGAAGTTTTATGGACTTGTTGTGCCAGTGAGTCATTGCTGACCCCACCTCAACACGGACATTGGTGTTTGGATGCGGGCACCTACCCTGACTACTAAGGGCAATGGCACAATACCTGGTGATTATTAAAGACTAAACGTTTGCGCACATCCTGGATGAAGCCTGCGACTATGCTGCAATCATCATCCCCGGTTATGGAGGAACTCGTCAAACAGCTGATACAAACAAACGGTCAGCAGCAACAAGCGTTCCAGCAGGAACAGATTGCATTGCTAAGGGAGACTGTTGCGAGACCCCGAGAGAGAAGGGATGAAAGGGCCCCGGCAACAGTAAGTGCCAGAGGGCCTGTGCAACAGTCCCTGCAAAAGCTGACCTCTGAGGACGATATATAGGCATATCTGACTGTGTTTGAAAGGTCTACCAAAAGAGCAAAACTCCCTGAGGCTGAATGGGTGGAGGTTCTTGCACCGTACCTTACATCTGAACCCCAAAAAGCATACCATGACCTCAGCAAGCATGAGATAACGACTATGCAAAAGTAAAGGCTGAGGATACTTGCTCGTTAGAGAATCACAGCAGCAGTCTGTGCCCGGAGAGTGCACAATTGGAACTACAGGGCCGACCAACCTGCCAGGTCCCAGATGTTTGACCTGTTTCACCTGGTCAAGAAATAGCTAGAACCTGAGGTCTGCACACCCAGATCATCGAAAGAGTGGTGGTTAATCGTTATACCTGTGGCCTTCCAGTAGAGCTGCAACGTTAGGTTGGCCATGGAGGCCCCACAGACACCAACCAGCTGGTGGATCTCGTCGATCGGTAAGTTGCAACAGAGGACTACCTACGTGCGAGCTCTACCGTCCAGACCCCCACTAGGAGCTCCCGGCCTACCTAGGGTAAGAAACTACCATGTGCTGGGGGTGGGATGAGGCGTGCTGAAGAAGTGGTGGGGACACCAGAAGGAGCACAACGTGGGCTAAAAACTTATGAGCCTAAAGGCCTGGTCAGCCCTAACAAAGACTCTAAGCCAAGTAGACCAGGGCCATTGCAGTGCTGGAGGTGCCAGGAACTGGGACATGTCTTGGCACAGTGCCTCCTGACCACTGAGCCCATGGAGTGTTTACAAAGCCAGTTTGTAGTGCATCACCAGAACTAGAGACTGAGCCACAAATGCGTAAAATAAGTGTGAACCATTATTTTGTGGAGGCTTTTCTGGACTCTGGTAGCTTGGTCACAGTGGTCCATGCTAGCCTGATAGCGAGGGGCTATCTACCGATTAGACACATAAGTGTAATGTGTATACAGGGTGATACAAAGGTGTATCCTGTAGCATTGGCTACCACAGAGACCAAGGTAGGAACTGTGGCCTACGAAGTAGAAGTAGTAAGAGGTTTGATGCAGTGTAATATTGGGATGTGATTTCCCTCTGTTTTGGGACTTTGAAAAAAAACGTTTGGTATACGCCCGGGTAACCTTAGGCCTCCGCAGGACAGCGGGATAAATGTGTCTGAACCAGAATATGCTAACTTCCCATTGCAGCTCTTGGCCGGAGATGGAGATGAGGATGTACAGGGTGGAGCGCGGTAATTTGCTAATTTGGGAGTGAAATAAAAAAATAATGAACTTGTAAAAACTTTATTTTATATTTTATTTACATTGAACAGTAGTGGAATTTACAAATTATTTGGTTTTAAATATTGTATCTGGCAAATGTTGCCCTTCGCTATCCACACACTGCTGCATACGTTTTCGGAAGTTCTCATGCACTCTTTCAAGCATGTCGACTGGTATTCTGGCAATCTCAGCGTCAATATTGTTCCTTAGGTCTTCCAGGGTGTTGCTTTTTTGAGTTGCAGGTTGTGGCAGCGCTGTTGGTCGACGAGAGGGGAGAGTGGGCGTTGCTTATAGTGGCTGATGGGAAGTTTGTCTGCAGCTGCTTTTCAGTTGCCATCAAGCAGTGGACACGTGAAGAGCGTTCATTTTGTGTCGAAGCGTATTTTTCAAATAACCACTCGATCATTGCAATGCAACGTGCTTTTCGTTTGCGATTCGCTGTTCCCCCACGCGGACGTGTTCCTGGACGGCAATCAGTTGTAAATTGGGTAAATGCATTCAGAACAGCAGGGAATGTGTCATCTGTACGAAGAGGACCTGCGAGAAGTGTTACAACACCACAAAACATCAAACGAGTTAGAGCAGCAGTATTGCAATCTCCGAAATGCTCTGCTCGGAAGCAGGCACTTGCTCTTGGCATTTCAAGACGTTCTCTCCACCGGATTCTTCATAGTGAACTGAATTTTCACCCGTATAAAATGTGCGTGGTCCAACAATTGTCAGCACGGGATTATGTTACACGACGAACATCTTGTGAAGACATGCTTGCAACCATACCTCGTGACGCAATTGTGTTCTTTTCTGATGAGGCACATTTTCACCTCAGTGGGTGTGTAAACAAACCAAACATGCGGTACTGGAGCGATACAAACCCCAGAGAAGTTCACCAGAGACCTCTGCATTCGGACCGCGTCACTGTGTGGTGCGCCTTATCACCAGTAGGCATCATTGGCCCTTACTTTTTTCCGGCAACTGTGAATTCCGAACGTTACTTAACTATGCTGCAGGATTTTTTCCAGCCAGCACTCGAGGCAATGCAATTAGAGGATACATGGTTTCAACAAGATGGTGCCACTGCACACACAGCGAGAGTTACCATGAATTTTTTGAGGCAAACGTTTCCTGAACGGCTTATCTCTCTGAGGGGTGATCTTAACTGGCCGGCACGCTCACCAGACTTAGCCCCATGCGATTTTTTCCTTTGGGGTTACCTGAAGTCTAAGGTGTATTGCAAACGTCCCAACACCCTGGAAGACCTAAGGAACAATATTGACGCTGAGATTGCCAGAATACCAGTCGACATGCTTGAAAGAGTGCATGAGAACTTCAGAAAACGTATGCAGCAGTGTGTGGATAGCGAAGGTCAACATTTGCCAGATACAAGATTTAAAACCAAATAATTTGTAAATTCCACTACTGTTCAATGTAAATAAAATATAAAATAAAGTTTTTACAAGTTCATTATTTTTTTATTTCACTCCCAAATTAGCAAATTACCGCGCTCCACCCTGTACTTCTGGTTCAGGCTGTATCCGATCTGGAGGATGCGCATGGGAACTTTGGGATGGCCCAACTAAGAGACCTTACTCTCACCAAGGCAAGAGGAAATGTTATGATAAATGGTGTATTACAAGAACCAAGTGCTGACCAACGCTTATCCCATTTTTCTATGAGTTATAACCTTTTGTATAGAATAACTAAAACAAATGGGGAAATTGTGCAACAGTTGGTTGTGCCCAAGCTTTACAGGTGAAAGGTTCTGTCACAGTCACGTGATCAGTCACAGATGCTCTGAGCTGCGCCTCTGAATCGTATGACTGTGACGTCATCACAGGTCCTTCATCCCTATGCACTGAATGAGGGATTTCATGTGATCAGTCAGTGGGGCTTCACATGGCTGCTGTAGGGCTCTGCTGGTTTAGCACCTGTGATGACGTCACAGTCACTTGTTCAGGGGTGGAGCATAGAGACCCAGTGACATCACAGGTCCTGCAAGTACACGGCTGCTGTCTGGCTCTGCTGGTTTAGGACTTGTGATGTCACAGTCATGTGATCAGGGGCGGAGCTCAGAGCCCCTGTGACTGATCATATGACAGTGACGTCATTACAAGTCATTTAAGCACACGGCTGCTGTCCAGCTCTGCTGGTTTAGGACCTGTGATGTCACAGTCATGTGATCAGGGGTGGAGCTCAGAGCCCCTGTGACTGATCATATGACAGTGACCTCATTACAAGTCCTTTAAGCACACGGCTGCTGTCCAGCTCTGCTGGTTTAGCACCTGTGACCAACTCCAATCCCTCTCACTATATTATATTAGTAAACACTGACAACAGAAACACCGGTACTATAATTTCTTAATAATTCCTAGTACTAAACTATAGATCTACATTCCTTATCAGCAACCCCAATTGTTGGTAACCTTGTACCTGTTAACTGAATAACCCCCCCTTACCGTGGAAGCGCCCGGTGGGGAATGAAGTGGACATTACTCTTTATGAAGGATTGGTTATGAAGCTCTCTGCAGGGTTCCTGCTTTCACACTTACCTGTCTGACAGTCTTTGCTTTTCATTTCCACTCGACATGACACCCCACGATTCTGCATCAATGGTTTACACATAGCAGCCTTGTTTTTCCGTGGTACGCTGGGACTAGGAGGAGGTGGAGGAGCTGGAGAAGTCTGGGGTGAGCTTGGTTTTGGTGATGCCTAGGATGATGCGTCAGATCACATGTTAGAGTTGCATTTTGAGTGACATTCGTGCGCACAGCATTACTATAAAGAGGACGGCCATGTCGACATTAGAACATGATTTCCCTTGTAATCACAGGGGAGGAACCTATTCTTAAATCTGAAAACACTTTTGGTATAGCAAACAAGCTTAGAGTAATCCGGCTCCGCTGCCAGTATGCAAGAATGGAACTGGTGTTTCCAACCCACACAATGCCTTTAGTCACCAGACACATACTTAAAGACGACATCATCTGACAAGTGTGACTTACTGCTTATCTTCCACGCTGACTTCTAACTTATGTGCCTGGTTGGTATGATAAGGAACTTAGCAAAATTATTATTTAAAAAAAAAATGTCCACTTTAAACAGTAAAACCCCTTTTTTTGGAAATTATTATTTTTTCTTCATCATTGCATTCGAAATCCGATAACTTTATTTTTCCATGTACGGAGCCCTATGACGGCTTGTTTTTGGCGCGACAAGCCCTATAGAGGACTTGAGCCTTAACAGCTATGATTGCTATTATAATGCATTGCAAGACTTCTGTACTAGAATGCCTTTTCACTTACACAGCGATCACAGGCAATGGCAAGCTCGGACACCAGCATCTGGCGAACTATTGCCATGGGAGCCCATCGGCCCTACATGATTACAGCGTGCTCCCTCTGTGAACCCTTTACATGCTGCATGTAGGGCGTTAACAGCGGAGATCGATGTTCTAATCGAACTTTGGTGTTGCAGCGGAAGGCTGTATATTAGTCATAGCCGACTCCCACTGCAGGACAGCGCTAGCTCAGTTTCAATCCCGAGTCATCCACATAACATAAGTTTACGTCCTGGAGCATTAAGTACCACACTGAAAGGGAGAGTGGCAGAGATTCGGTGGACTTCCAGTGGGCTGATACAGATCTGATTTCTACAGGAAGCAGACAGCTCTGTTTCCACTGCAGTGGCCCAGTTTTATATTGCAGGCACAATTCTCATTGAAATAAATGGAAATTGGGCCTGCAATACCAAGCCTGGCCACTACATCATGAATAGAGCTGCTGCTTCCTGCAGACATCAGATCATGGCAGCTGCCCTAGCAATGGACCCCGTCAATCTACTATTGATAACCTGTTCTGAGGACAAGCCATCAACAGATTTACAACTGGACAACTGCTAAACAAACACCAGTGACATTTTTTCCCATCATTTAAAAAAAAAAAAAAAACCCTTAGGTTAGAATTGATATTAGTTTCTGCTGCCCAGTCTGAAGCTAGCGGTTCTGCACAGCTGGTGGAGGACAATCGGGCCAGTTTCCTAATTTTCCTTGCACTTCACTGAGGAGGGCAGAGCATTATACTAGGCGTATTCTCTAGTTGGACAGGTATAATGTTGGTGAAGAGACCCATCTGAACAAGGTTGTGTTCTTGTGGCAAATGGGCTTATACAGTTTGATGAAAATGTGTAGGAGCTTCACATATAAAGTATCAAATATAGCAGTAATGCAATATAAGAGTATTAAAATACTCACATGCTGCACATTTAGGTTTGCTCATTACAACCGATTTGCATCTGAACATTTATTACACTTTGTTTAGGAGCTATCAAGTTAAATAAAAAAAATAAACAAACAAGCTTTATTTAATTGTGTTGGCCGTACAGAAGAGTTGGCAAACCCCAAAAATATATATAGAAAATAAACAGTCAATACAAAAGAGACATGGGTTCTTCAATTTATGCTAGGGTATGTTCACTCGGCCGTAATATTGGCCATATGGCCTCGTGAACTGGCCCTTACGCTTTACTAGATACCACCAGTAGGGTATGTTTTTTACTTACTGCATTAGACTCGGTTTTGATCTGTGTACTTGCTGGGGGTTTGGTTCCTGCATTCTGGCCTGGGAGATGAAAAAGATCCAGTTAAAAGGTGAAAATAAAAACAAAACAAAAAAACGGAAGCTTATGGGTGTTCTTAAAGGGGGTTTCCAGTGAAATACTACTGATGACCTATAATCAGGATTGGTCATCAATAGTTGATTGTCGCTCGAGCCCCTGACTGATCAGCTGAGCGGGTGCATGCTGTCGCATGCTGTCAGTGCCTCAATAACACAGAGGTGAGAGTGGAAGCTTTTACGCTGACCTCCCATGTAGTGGCCAGTGCTTTTAACTGCAGGCACAGCTCTCATTGAAATCAATGGGAGTCATGCCTGCAGTTACCAGCACCGGCAACTACATGGGAGGTTAGCATGGAGACTTCTGCTCCAAATACACAGAGGTCAGACTGGAAGCCTCTGCGCCGACCTTCTTATAGTGGCCGGTGCTTGTAACTGCAGGCACGGCTCCCATTGTTTTCAATGAGAGTTGTGCCTGCAGTTACAAGCCCCGGCCACTACACGGAGGTAGTGATCTCCATCTTTTCAGTAGTCCTCTTGTGCAACACTGCTGGACTTTGCTAAACATCTACATGGCAAGTTTAACCCGTTCATCCACTGTGGCTTACATGCATGTCACAGAAGTGCGAGTTGGTTATGAAGTGGGTTTTGCAGCAGAGCCTGCTGCATACCCAGTGTGTGCTGTTTCAAATATCTGACACCCGCCGCAATTAATGTCAGCGTCAAATTGCAGTTGCTTACATGTGCTGTCAATGCTGACTGCTGCACACATGCCTTCAGCCTGTGAGGGGGTCCCACTGCAACTAACCCCACCACCCCTCCTTTCCCAATGCAATTACAGGATACTGATGACTACTGTGGAATGGTGTCCCTGTGCCTAGTGAAAGCTCCCAGAGATCCTGTGCAATTAAGCCTATTAACCCCTGCCTAATAGGCAAACATTAAAAATACAATATACTGCACAACTAAAGTACTGCTGCATATTGTAGAAGTGATCACATGATTGCAAGTTCAAGTCCCATATGGAGTGTAAAAAAAAAAGTTAAATTAAAGGCTATGGATATCTTTGAAGGGCAAATTTTTTTCACTTCAATGCATGCTATTTTGGCCTCCATCAGTCCTGCACACTGATGGATCTCTACTGAGGCTTAGACTGCAGTGCTTATGTATAAGACAAACAGAGCAAGATTTTTAATCAAACCTTATTGCAAAAATGATGGACAGCCCAAAAAACATGCATTTAAGTGAAAAATGCCCCTCAAAGTTGTGCATAGCCTTCAATTAAAAAGCACTATTTTTAAGTGAAATTTAAAAATTAAAAACAAAAACCTTTGTAAAATCTACATTAAAAAAAAAACATTATTGGTACAGCCATGTCCAAAAAAGGCCTAAACTACCCCATTATAGCATTACTTATTCCACATTGTGAATGCAAAAAAAATATTTGCTTTTTTGTCATCCGATTGTTTCCCAAACTCCAGTCATTACGAACCCCAACTGGTCATGTTTTCAGGATTTCCTCAGTATTGCACAGGTAATATGATTATTGTCGGTGCCTCAGACATTGTCACAGGTGTTCTTACTATAGGATATCCTGAACACATGACCTGTTGGGGGGCAGCATGATGACTTCATCCCACTTAAAAATGTTTAAAAGTTTTCTAATACTTCATATGGTACATAAAAAATTACAACTTGCCCTGCAAAAAAAAACAAGGCTCAAATTCAAAGTCAGCCCAACCCTCTATTACTAAGCGGTACCCTGCATCCAGGAGCATCACATACCTTTCTTACTGTGCAGCAGGCTTTCTGGCCCTTTCTGGGTGTCCAGATTAGGCTGATTTTGTTGGTTGTAGAAACGTAACAGACATTGCTGATTGCAGAAATGCTTTATTTCTCCTCGCCAGTGAATAGTTTCTACCAATTTGCCCTGACGCTTGCAGGCGTGACAACGTGCCGCCTATATAGGAACAAAAAAAACATTGGTCATTGTCAATTGTTGTAGACAAAGAAAATGTAATTGGCTGTTTGAATATATCGGATTGCGCCATATGCATAGTCTAGTAATTGACTAAAGGGGTTTTCAGGGACTACACTATAAACCTTCTTAAGGATAGATCATCGACACGGATCCGCCACTTAGGAACTCACTGATCAGCTGATTGAAATGACAACGGTGCTAGGATGTAGAGTCAAGACATTGGGTTGTGACATGGACAAGCACCCTGTCAGTTCATTAGGTCTGGCAGTGAACAGGGGCTGCAGTGTAGGGGAGAAGCTGTCTGCAACACAGAATGGCTTCTCCTGACACTGCGACAAGAATTGACCCCCCCCCCCCCCCCCCCCAGCAGTGTAGGACAAGCTCTGCTCGTTCCGCAGGAAGAGGACATTACAGTTTAGGACGAACAGAGCTTGCCCTACTTTAAAAGGCTGTAGCTCCGTTTCTATCAAGTCAATCAACATGCCTTTGAGGTCATTGTAAAGCTCATATTATTGGCATGTCCGTTGCCCTTACAGAATCCGAGCAACAGCCATTTGCCAGCTGTAAATTTGTTTTTCGTTTGTTATCACCCCCATCAATCAGAAAGCATATTTGCTCTCTAAGTCATAAACTGGGTTTTTCACAGAAAAGGGGTGAAATTATGAGAACTTGCTCATCTAATCCCTCCTCTACACTGTTCAGCCCCTCAGATGTTGCAGTCATTGCTGACCATGGCATCTAAGTGCTTTATCAGATTAAAAAAACAAAAAAAATATAAAAACTTTTTTCCCCTTACACAAGGCTTTAAATGTTGACAAAATGAAAAGAACAAAAATCTACCCTACACATTAATGGTATCAGCACATCTATAACAAGTCATACTATAAATTTATTTATCAAGCAAGGAAAATTCCATAAAAAAAATATATGGATAAAAGATTTTTGTACTTAATGTAAATCTCTCTCGCATCATTCAATGGGGAACACAGCCTAGGACCATGGGACGTTCCAGAGGGGTCCCTTATAGGACAAAAGACAAGCCATGACATTGTGCAACGTCTCGAATGCGTCAGTCTGCAGTGCGTCCAGTACCAGATTAAGGTCCAAGGGAGGGACAGGAAAACGGTATGAAGGAGGCATGAGCGACTCTCTGTAGGAAAGTACAGAAGACTGATTTTGAGGCTGGGGTGTTGGAAAAGAATGGACAAGGCTGATACCTGACCCTTCAAGGAACTAAGGCCCAAGCCTATGTCCAGCCCTTCCTGGGGGAAAGACAGAAGGAGAGATAGGGAAAAATGCATAAGATGGAAATCAGGTTGGCCCTCCATTTGACCTTCTTGAGTAGTGCCATGAAGGAAGGGAAGAAGTATGGGAACTCGAAATTGCTCCAATTAATTATGAGGGTATCCGTTGCTAAAGTCAGAGGGCCCCGAGATCTGAACACACAGGTTGGGAGTTTGCAGTTGAATCTGGAAGCCATCAGATCCGTGTCCAAATGACCCCATTCCTGACAGACCACTTGCAACATGTCAAGATGCAACTCCCATTCTCCCAGGTTGACTGTTTCTCTGGCTAGGAAGCCAGTTACACAATTATGTCCCACCAGCTACGGTATGTGAATTTTCGCTGCTTTTGCCATGACCGCCAAGCTGTGTATCCCACCCATGATTTTTGTATGCAATGACTATTGCAGTTTCAACTTGCATCCAAACTGGGAGACCCATTACTTGGATGCGAAGTTCTGAAGTGACAGGACAATGGCCCAAAGTTCCAAGCCATGTTTCAGAAGGGCAGACTCTTGTACAGTTCAAGATCCTGTGCCGTGAGATTCTGTACTGTCCCCCATCCCCAACCAAGTAGGCTGACATGCATGGTGAGTACTTGCCAGTGTAGAGTCAGAAAGGAGTATCCCAGATGGATGTGTGGGGAGTCCAGCCACCAGATAAAAAAGCATTGAAGCTGGCGAGGAAGGTGGATTTCTTGATTGACAGAGTCCAGCAGATTTGTCCCATCAAGACAGACTAGCCTACCGGAGAGGCCGCATGTGAAACAGGCAGAAGGGAATCGCCTTGAAGGATGAGACCATCAGCCCCAGTTCTCTCATCATGAGAGTAATAGATTCCAGGGAACGCACCTGTCCCTGAAGGAGATGTAATGTCTGAGACAGGAGTAGGACCCCATTACGGGCAGTGTTAAATGAAAGACCAAGAAAGTCCAGATGTTGTGATGGTGAAAGGGAGGACTTTGAGTTGTTGATGATCCAATTGAAGCAGGACAGAATGTCCAGAGCGATATGAAGACTCTTCGGATTGTCTCACAGAGTCTGAGCCTTCACCAAAATGTTGTCGAGATAGGGGATGGCCACTATCCCCTTGGACTGGAGAAGATCCATCACTGATGCCAGAACCTTTGTGAAGCCTCCGGAAGCCGCGGCCAACCCAAATGCAAGGGCCATGAATTGTTAGTGTTCCGAGCAGATGGCGAAGTAGAGGAAACATTGAGGCACTCAACAGAACGGGATATGAAGATAGGCATTCTTGATATCAATGAATGACAGAAACTCCCCCGATTCTATGGACGCAATGACGGACCCTCAACAACTCCACGCAGAAGTTACAAACTTTTAAGTATTGATTTAACGTCTTCAAAACAAATAGGTGTGACAGCGCCGTCCTTATTAGGTACTAGGAAGACATTAGAATAGAACCCTTGAAGCCTTCTAAGAGAGGAATTGGGGCCTATTACAAAAGCTAGGATTTTTCTTCTGTGCAATTCTTGCACAGCTGGATTTGGTTTGTGGTAGATGAGAGCTCTTACCAGCAGTGTACTCTGAAATACTCTCGTCCAGTCTGGCGCCAAAGACGCGTTAGCCAAAAAAGGGAAAACATGTTAATGGCCATTTAGAGATGGCATCTGCGGCCTAGGATTTGAGCCATAGAGTCCGGTGAGAGGTAACTGAAGCTGCTGAGGCACAAGCCAATAGTCTGGCCATATCTACGAAGACCTCACAGATATATTTTCCTACCTGACCTATCTGCTGCACAATGTGCTAATTTTTATGGAGGAGAACAAAAAAAAATAAAAATGCCGCGACGTAGTTGCTTAGCCTATTCAGTAGTGGCCCTACTGACCCAGATAAAGGCAAACAGGCTGAAATGCCTTTAGCAAAAATGCTTAGAATCGCCTATTCTGTAAATTAAAAAAAAAAAAGTGTAGTTACTCTTTCAGTCCATACCAGTCAGATCTCCGTTCATTGTATAGCGGCTGTAACCGGTATTGCAGCTCAGTCCTGTTCACTTGTGACTGCTGAATGTCACATCACATACCTGAGAAGAGGCCGGCACACTCACTAGGGCACTGCAGTCTCTTCAATCAGCTGATCAATAAGGATCCTGAGCAGTACACCCCACCGATCAACTATTGATAATGGCTTATCCTAGGTCCATAGTTTAGTCCTGGAAACTCCATTTAACGCAACAAGCTGAAGTGCATTACTAATGGCCAAGTACCATTAACGATAAGAATAATTTCTGGTCTTATTGCTAAACTCTCCATATTCCTATGTAAGGATGCCATTTACCTTGAAGTACCACAGCAGATACTTGCTCTTGCATTCTTCACTGCAAAAATCCCACGTGCTCCCATCCAGCTCTTCGGTGACTGCGCGTTGGCAGGTTTGAGAACAGTAAGTACACGTTATACAACAAAGGCCTAGGTTCTTCGTAAAGTCTTGTTTGTATAGTAGCACACAACCTGTACAATACACAAGAGATAATACTATGAAATGTGTCATTCGCCATGTGATCCCCGCACTTATCAGACCCATATCCACATCGGTTTCCATAATGCTATATGACCAAATAGTTTTCCAAATGCAGATCCATTGGCTATAGATGAAGGACAGTTTTTCTTTTAAGAGTTCGAGGTGTTGTCGAAGTCTAATATTGATGATCAACATATGATCAGTGGAGGTTCAAAGTAAATGGGACTTAGCTTGCAGTACCATTCTGGGCCACTGCACATTGTACAAAGCTGTCTGTTTCCGTCAACAGAGCAGCACCATATATTACACCTGCCCAGGGAACCCCGCCGATCAGCAATTGACAACCTATCCTCAAGATACCTGAGCAATATTATAATTAAGAAAACCGCTTCTAGGGTGGTCAAAAAAAAAACAAAACAGTAGGTATAATTACATAGCACACACATTTCAGGGCTGAATCTGAAGCCCTGGGGACTCTTCATAATAGTGTCATAAATAGTTGTTTCACAGGACATTCCGATCAAACATTTTGGTAAGCAGACAGGAGGAGAGATGATGCAGGAGTTGTCACTAATTTCTTGGGTGGTTAATGGCCCCCTTAATGGCTCTCTCATCCACAAGAGCATAACATAAGCGGGTCTATGGTATCCCTTCTATAACCAGCAACAGCAGCTGGATTTAAAGGGTACGTATGCTTTTACACAACAATAAGTAAGAGGAGGGGTCGATAGAAGGGAGTAACATGACTGCAGGATTAGACTACACAGACTGGATTTTGGGCGTAAGTGTGATAAGTTAAAAAAAAGTTTTCAACTAATCTTAAACATTCACGAGTCGGATCTCCCCCTTTCAGGAACTTCACATTAAGTTTAAAAGGATTTCCTCGGCAGAGACCGGCTACTGGGCGCTCATATTGTACAGACACCGAGGCGGCCGTTTACTTACCCTCGCTACAAAAATTCTTCTCGACGCCTGAAAACCGTATCTTTTCGTGTAGGATTTTTTCCTGCTTACAATATTCGCACTGTGACACGACTCCATGAAGGCGCTTGTAGTCCTCACAACAATCCTTACAACAGAACTGATAGACATGGTCCTGCAAAAATTAAAGTTATATTAATCTTCCCTTGTGAGAAATTTCGCCAAGCGTCATATTTCCCCAGTCAGGTGACAAGCCTTACCTGCCAATCCAAGATCTCTGGTTTGCCGGTAAACATGTTGTGACAATAATGACAATTGAGATGGATCCCGCCCTCTGGACTGGTACGCTAAAAGACACGGGAAAACTTTCATGACCAACATATCACAACTTTAACCCTTTCAAACAATGGCTTTGGTTAAAAACCTTTGTATCTCCAATTATAAACAAGTTTCCATCAATCAATAGTACAAGTAAAAGATAAAAACTTAGTAATGTGGCTTATTACAGAAAAATGCCGGTTTCTCCATTTACGTATCAGCCTAAGTTGCCCTTCCCTCCCGCACAGATCACTCATTCTGAGTTTAAGGCCACATTCAAACGGACGATTTTCGCCTTAAGAAAAATCGCAGCAATATTGCACTGGTGGTCCGTGCGATATTACTGCGTTTTCTTGCAGGGATAATGTGATTTTATGTTGCTACAAAGACGCACATGGTGCTAGAAAGTTGCGTGACTTTGTGGCACCAAGTGCGAGGTTTTTCGGCGGAAGGGCTGGCTGTGATTGGTTCACGAGCACCCTGGCTCAGCCAGTCAGGGTCGGCGCTTGATGAACCAACCACAGCCATTCATTCATTCATTCAACAGTATTTTCGTGCGATGCAACAGAAAGGAAGGCACCATAGGGAAACATGGGCTACAAAACAAAGAAAAAAAAAACAACCCCTCACCCCCACCCTATCATATTCCATGGCTATAACAAGACTGAAGATCAAGTCCACGGTAGGTTACCTGGAAGGTGGTCCAGCAGCTGGGACTGCAGAACTGGTAGAGAACACGTTCTGTTTTGTTGTAATATGCGGGTTCTGACAGACTGCGCCGACACAGGCTACAAGGTCTTGCAGGGCCTGAGGAAACCATTGAAAGAATTTGGTTTAAAAAAGGGACATTTCCATCAAAAGTATTCCTGTTCACATATTAACAAGCGGTACGTGAATACATGTCATTTATTTATTTTTTCTAATGTATGTAAAGCAGCAGGTGAGACTACAAAAAAAAAAGGATTAGGAAATAAACATTTTTATCTATGAGAATATATGTCCCCATTGTAAGACATGTGCCTCACCTGGTATTCCAGTCTGTTTGACTTTATGAGAGGTAATGCAGCAAATAGAGCAGAACAGACCCACACGGCCATTCTTATCCACATTAGAGAGCATTTCAAAGTTTTTACAAAGTGTTTTGCAGTACATACATGGATAAACTTTTGTGTTTTTCTGTGAAAGACATAGAAATTGTAAATTTATTACACGTCTTGAGAACACAGCAATAGGCAATATCATAACTCAGCACTGAAGACACTTTGTTGCTCTATGTGATCTACAAGTTTATAGAATGGTTTCCCGGTTTACAAGAGTTAATGGGGAGCTCTTCCAATAGCGTCCTGAATATATGAACTGGACAAACATTACACCAACTTTTTCAAAATGGTGCACGACGGCATGAGATATGTGGCACTTGTCATGGCTGATGTACGCATACACCAACATTAGGCATCAAAAATGGCGCAAGCTTATTACAATTGCTCTTATAGAATACAGGGTTCCACTTCTCTGCTCCGAGGAATAGGAAAGGGGAATCGCTGTGATCGAATGGCTATCTCAGGACGGGACCCAACAGCATCGACTGGACCACATTGACTATAACGGGATCCATTTGCTCTCCGCTCAGCTGTTGGCTTTTAGCCGGAAGAAAAGGTTCTTGTATTTTGAGCTAGATCTGTGATAGAACCTCTGAGCAGAAGTTGCAACGCAGATGTGAACCACATACCCTAAAAGTGGGTTTTCTCCTACAGAAGAATGGCTAACACATGGCGTCAACGAGTCCACCAGTACAGACGCAGCTGTCTCCAATGGCAACAAGACGTCTTGACTCACCTTCTTGTAGTTGTTTAAACAGGCTGCATTGCAGAAGCGCTTCTGCTGGCCTTCATGGAACAGGTACTCCAGTGGTAAGCCTTTGTTATAGATGTAGATGCCGCAGTTGTCGCAGCAGTTTGTTTTCAGACCTTTGGTGGCTCGAAATTTGGTAAAACAGGTATTGCTGCACAATCTGTGAACTACACTTCCGTTACTGACTTCATGTTGAATCTGTAGGAAAAATAAAATAAATAAAAGTTAAAAATGTAGGTTTTCCTTCAGGGACACCAACTACCTACATGGAGCCTTTGCCTTGAAAAGTCAGCCGTATATATATATATATATATATATATATATATATATATATATATATATATATATATACATACACACATACACACATACTGAGATGCACATCTTTACCCTTTCCAATCCAATTTGTATCCTGGTTTTCCTAGGGGGCTTACTCTTTTTCTGCCATTATACAATACGTTATCTGCTGGCTAAAGCCAGTACTGCATGAGGTGACACATTGGAGAGGCTCCGACAGCAGAGAGGCTGGCAATATACAGTAAGAGAACCCCGACGGACGTCTTCCAACATCGGAGCTGTACAGCCTTAAATCATGTCTTCAAAGGTCAGACATTGGATTGGAAAGGGTTAAATGGTTTCTCAGTGGCACTGGAGGTACGCTTTAGTTTACTTTGGACCAATACTTGTTACGGGGGGGGGGGGGGGGTCAGAAAAGTCTTCAGATCCTTTCGTTTTTTTAACATTTTGCAATGCTGCGGCCTTATGCAACTTATTTATATATTTTTTCTGCACTCAATACTCCATAATGACGAGAATGAAAACAGAATGTTAGTTGCCCATTTTTATTTTTTTTAAATTTATACAGATTTCTAACATTTTGCATTGACATAAGTATTCACACCCTGTACTCAGTACTTAGTTGAAGCACCTTTGACAGCTATTACAGCCTTCTTGGGTTTGATGCCATAAAGTTGGCACACCTGGATTTGAGGGTTTTCTGACATTTTTCTGTGTAGATCCTCTCAAGCTTTGCCAGGTTGGATGCTGGCCATCTGTGGATGGCCATTTTTAGGTCTCTCCAGAGATGTCTGATTGGGTGCAGGTCAGGGCCACTCAAGGACATTCATAGAGTTGTCCCTAAGCCGCTCCTGTGTTGTCCTGGCTGTGTGCTTAGGGTCACAGTCTTCCTGGAAGGTGAATCTTCTGCTCAGTTTGAGGTCCCTTGTGCTCCCCCAATGGCGGAGAATTCTATTCTTCCATATGAAAAAAACAGCATACAAAAATAGAAAAAGTGCCCAGATAAATTCTATAAAATCTGGGGAATGTGGTGTGGCTCATTAACCACAACAAAAACGCAAAATGCATTTCAGCCGTTGGTGGACCAAATAAGGTTTTTCGACCCATCCAGTTGCTACGAAGGGCTGCTGATAAGTCTTTGGCTTTACCCACAAAGAAATGAGATAGGAAGATGAAACTTTACATTTATCCCACATACTCTCCACTGCTGTCAACGCACTTCTTACATCGGTATTCCAAGTTCTGTAAGCCTTGCAAAAAGAAGGATTTCGGTTGTGCCTCAAACCAGTCATCCATAGCAGCCATGGCATCAGAAGTGGTGTGAAATTTGCTACCCTTGAGGTGTTTCTTCAGGTTTGGAAACAGATGATAGTCGGAGGGAGCTAGATCTGGTGAATAAGGTGGGTGGTCAACCAGCTGGAAGCCTAGATCCACCAGTTTTGCCGTGGTCGCTTGTGCAGTGTGAGCGGAGGCGTTGTCTTGCAGGAACAAGATTCCTTTGGACAGCTTGCCGCGCCTTTTGGCCTTCAATTGGTCCAAAAGTTCAATGTAATACCTTGCATTGATGGTGGAACCATTTTGAAGGTAGTCCACTAGCAGCACACCCTCCTTATCCCAGAACACAGACGCCATCACCTTAGTGGCTGAACTTCTTTGGGCGAGGAGAACCTCTGTGCCTCCACTCTCTGACTGCTCCTTGGTTTCAGGGTAATACAAATAAATCCATGTCTGATCCATAGTGACCAGTCGATCCAGGAAGTTCTTATCAGTCCAGAAACGCTGACAAATGGACCGGGAAGTTCACACCCACATGCTTTTCTGATCTGTTGTCAAACATTTCGGGACCCACTTTGCAGATGTCTGCTATTCCTTCAGCGGAAATTGGCCAATTCTCCAGTATGAGGTTGGGCACAGTATCGATGATCTCCGGGACAACAGCCTCTCTCATTTGTCCCGGACGTTCCTCATCATTGGTGCTGATGTGGCCCGTTTGAAATTTGGCAACCCAGTTCTTAACTGTAGAATATGAAGAGCATTGATCCCCCAATGTCTGCCACATTTCACCATGAATATCCTTCGCAGACTTTCCTTGCAGAAACAAGAATTTTATCACTCTTCTGCTCCCATTCGCTGTGAATATCGCCTTAGACTCCACCATTTTGTTTTCCTGCATGCCTAGATCACTGTTGCCATAAGCTACAAACACAACATTTTGAAAACATATATTAGACACATAAGGCTTTCATGTGATATAACATTCGTTACCATAGAAACAAAAAAGAGCACAAATCCAAAGGCTTAGCAGCACCCCCTCATATTTAGCCCTTCACAGGTATGAGGATAATATAGAATGGTAGAGTTGGAAGGGACCTCCAGGGTCATCGGGTCCAACGCCCTGCTCAGTGCAGAATTCACTAAATCATCCCAGACAGATATTAGTCCAGCCTTTGTTTGAACACTTATATTAAAGGAGAACTCACCACCTCCCATGGTAACCTGTTCCACTTATTGATCACCCTCACTGTCAGAAAGTTTTTTCTAATATCTAATCTTAGTCTCCTCCCTTTCAGTTTCATCCCATTGCTTCTAGTCTTTCCTTGTACAAATTAGAATAGGGCTGATCCCTCTGCACTGTGACGGCCCTTCAGATATTTGTAGACCGCTATTAAGTCTCCTCTCAGCCTTCTTTTTTGCAAGCTAATCATTCCCAGATCCTTTAACCGTTCTTCATAGGACATAATTTGCAGACCGCTCACCATCTTGGTAACTCTTCTCTGAACTTGCTCCAGTTTGTCTATGTCTTTCTTAAAATGGGGTGCCCAGAAGTGGACACAGTTTTCCAGATGAGGCTTGACTAAGGAAGAGTAGAGGGGGGTAATGACCTCATGTGATTTAGACTCTATGCTTCTCTTAATACATCCCAGAATTGTGTTTGCCTTTTTGACTGCTGCATCACATTGTTGACTCATGTTCAGTCTATGATCTATTAGTATACCCAAGTCTTTTTCACATGTGCCGCTGCTTAGCCCAATTCCTCCCATTCTGTATGTGCTTTTTTCATTTTTCTTGCCCAGATGTAGGACTTTGCATTTCTCCTTGTTAAATACCATTCTGTTAGTCGCTGCCCATTGTACAAGCTTTCCTAGATCTTTTTGAATACTCTCCCTCTCTTCCCTAGTGTTAGCTATCCCTCCTAGCTTTGTGTCATCAGCAAATTTGATCAGTTTCCCTTCAATTCCCTCTTACAGATCATTTATAAAAATATCCTGAACTCCGTGAACCATCTCTCCAAATACGCTATGTTATACAATGTATATTGTATTAAGTAATTCTAACAGTTTTGTAGACTTGAACCGTGTTACACTCAGGTTTGTTACTGAGTAATAGAATTTGATGTGTTCTATTATTCTCAATAAAATGAGTTAAAAAATAAATAAATAAAAAAAAATATTATATATATATCTGTACTTTGCTTCATTCAGCTTTCCATCCACCCTGACAGGTCTCCCTGTCCCCCAGCATGATGTGGCCATCACCATACTCCACTGTAGGGATGGTATTGGGCAGGTGATGAGCGGCACCCGTTTTCCTCCAGACATAATGCTTAGAATTGATGCCAAAAAGTTCAATTTTGGTTTCATCAGACCAGAGAATCTTGTTTCTCGCAGTCTGAGAATCTTTAGGTGCTTTTGGTAAACTCCATGTGTCTTTTACTGAGGAGAGGCCACTCTGCCATAAAGCCCAGATAGGTGAAGGCTGCAGTTATGGTTGCCCTTCTGGACGTTTCTTCCATCTGCACACAGGATCTTTGGCGCTCAGCCAGAGTGACCATTGGGCAAATACTTATGTCAATGCAAAATGTTACCTTTTCAATTTTTAAAAATGTACAAAGATTTCAAACATTGTGCTTTCACTTTCCCATTATCGGGCATGGAGAGCAGAATGATGGGAGAAAAACAATTTTTTTTTTATTTGCAGAAGGCCACAACGTAACAAAAAATAAATAAAAAAATGAAAGGGTCTGAAGACGTTCCTGTATATGATTCTACCGGTGGGAATTTATGAATTCCTGCACTTGCCAATTAACACAGCTTGTTGTACATGCAACAATACACTGACTTACTAGAAGTCATGGGACAGGAACTAATATGGTGTAGGACCCCCTCTAGTCCGGTGAAGTGCAGCAACTTGACATGGCATGGATTCCACAAGTGGACGGGAGCCGTCTGGAAGGATGATGAGCGCTACTGTCTGGATAGCCGCCCACAGCTCTGTGGTATTTGTAGGTGCAGGATCTGGGGTGTGAACAGACCTCTCCACTGCTCTTAAAGGGGTTGTCTCACGGCAGCAAGTGGGGTTCAGCACTTCTGTATGGCCATATTAATGCACTTTGTAATATACATCGTGCATTAAATATGAGCCATACAGAAGTTATTCACTTACCTTCCCTGCGCTGGCGTCCCCGTCTCCATGGCTCCGTCTAATTTCAGCGTCTAATTTCCCGATTAGACGCACTTGCGCAGAAGGGTCTTTTCCCTTCGGCTCGGTCCGGCAGCAGCGGCGTTCTGGCTCCGCCCCCTTCTACGCGCCATCGCGTAGCTCCGCCCCATCACGTGCCGATTCCAGCCAATCAGGAGGCTGGAATCGGCACACGTGACGGGGCTACGCGATGACGCGTAGAAGGGGGCGGAGCCAGAACGCCGCTGCTGCCGGACCGAGCCGAAGGGAAAAGACCCTTCTGCGCAAGCGCGTCTAATCGGGAGATTAGACGCTGAAATTAGACGGAGCCATGGAGACGGGGACGCCAGCGCAGGGAAGGTAAGTGAATAACTTCTGTATGGCTCATATTTAATGCACGATGTATATTACAAAGTGCATTAATATGGCTATAAAGAAGTGCATAACCCCACTTGCTTTCGCGAGACAACCCCTTTAAATGGTGACTGGTCTCATGTCAGATGACATGCATGCCGCACCACTCATAGAACTCTCTAGAACGCTCCTTGAAGAAATTCTGGATAACTTGGGCTCGATGGCAAGATGCATTATCCTGCTGGAAAATCCTATAATTGTGAGGGCAGCGTAAAGCCTATGAAGGGCTGAAAATGGTCAACTCGCAGTGAAGCACAGAGGGCACTGGTCAATACTGCGTTTAGTCATAGCAGCGGACCCAACCCATACCATGAGGACACACACATAGCAATACAGAACCACCACCAGCCTGCAGTGCTTATTGACATAGTCCATTGCTTCATTGGGTCTGACCCATACCACCAGTCGGAAACAATTGGTACTCTAGGTCCAATAAGCAACTTCGCAAGCCCAAGTGAGACGATGTGTCCGCTGTTGTGCTGGTAACGAGAGGCAATATAATAGGTCTTCTGCTCCCTAGCCAGACGCTGCCGGTCGCAATCATTAAACACCTGTGGGCGGACACTGTGCTGTCCACTGTTGGGTGGTAATGCCTTCTATGATGTATTCCCGATACACACGCGACACTGTGGATTGTGAAATGTTAAATGCCCGTACAACTTCAGCAACGTAATATCCAATCCATCTGGCACCCATTATTATGGCGAACCCAAACTCTGATAATTCATCTCGCCATGCCATGAGCATGCCGGCCGGTATTCAACCTCGCTCTCAAGGTAACACCTCACAACTTATACAGGGTGTTCCCAAGCCATCTCCTGAGGTAGTGCAACTTCAGAGTCTGTTTACAAAACTGCTCTCCCATGACTTTTGGCATGTACGTGTATTCCGAAACTGCAATAAAAGGCAGCTCTTCCTAAAAGCGGTCTAATATGGGCCGCAATCATCCGCAGTACAGAGATAGCAGGTACACGGAATCGCTAGCCGGGGTCACAGCCGGATTCTGCTGCGAAAACTGCATGCAGAATCCGGACTGTTTGTATGAGCCGGTCTAAAACACAGAAGAGCAAGAAAACGGAAAGGAGCAGAAAATGACAAGTAAATACATTTGTCATTAACTAGATGATAACGTTGCCCACGACATCATTTTCTTTGCATTTCTGCATTAGCAGCTTGTTCCTTGGCCTCACCTCACCACTCTTGTGACAGATGCTGCATTTTATGATATCAGGAACATCCGAGGAGCTCTGGGAACTGGATCGAGGCTGGGCTTCATACAGCGAGAGACAGGCGTTGGAGCAAAATTCTTGGAATCCAGAACCAGTCTGAGCGACCACAGAATCTTTGGAGTTACGAATGTCCCTAAAATGTATAGAGAGCAGGTGAACAGGGCAGCAACCAGCATAGTAAGAAACAACGAACACAACAGCAAGAACAGTTACCTGCGTCACACACTACAACCACTCCCCGACATAATCATCATCATCATCCAACTTACTTCTTGCAGAAGGTGCAGATCTTCTTACACAGTGGTTTCTTGGAGAAGGTAGTAAGACAGGTTGAAGAACAGAAGAGTTGGGGCAGTCCTTTGCGTTGGTACGCCGTCTGTCCCTTCTGCAAGGGGGTTCGGCAGTGAGCACAAGACATCTTGGTCAGCGCTGGTTTGGGAGGACGTGGTGGAATCTGGTTTCGAAGCGACAGGCGAGTTGGTGGGCGTTTACTGACAGTTCTAAAGGGCACAAAGTCTTCATCGTTTGGGTCGTCCACCATAGCGTCCGAATCTTCGTCAGAAATCTGCACTGAATAATACACATTCATGTCAATAACCTGAAGTGTTTCAAAGAAGTAGGAGAAAAAGAGAAGTGCATCTACAGAGTACATCAGATTTTTTATACCAAAAGTTATATTTGTATGGGAGAGGCAAGAATTAACACTTGCTGGACCCAAATATCTAATCACTTAAAGACTAATGGGGCATTTACACAGGACAATTATCCTTCAGAATCTTTCAGATTTTCACACTCCTACGGGAATTCGACCAATAGTTATCGCCCCATGTCAACGCATGCAGCGACTGAACTTGTTCAGTCATCCAGTTTCTGCATGCAGAAAATGGGAACGGTGTTACTGTGAATGGAGGCGGCGGTGGAAGAAGGCTCCTCGGTCCGCTCCACCTCCATGCCGGCCGTGCTGTGAGTGATGCCAGCGATGCTCACTTCTGTGTAACAGTGCAGGAGCGAGCATCACTAGCACCAGCTGCCAGGCATTACTTGCTTGACAGCTCATCCCATATAGAAGGACCATAGAGCTATATTCACATGGGATAGATTTGCTGCAGAATGTCCACAGCGGACAATCCATAGCGGATCCGCAGCAGAAAGTCTACTTAAACTCCATTTGGTGCGGAATTTGACGCAGATGTTTAACAGGATTCTGGCGTGGAGCTCACGCCGTCATTAGAAGAGGTGGATTCCTCAGCGTATCCAGTGCTAGAATTGCTATAAAATTACGCACCGCTTGTCAATTTCTGCACAGGGTTTGTGCAGGTTTTTCCCACAACATGTTGGGGAAATGTTGAAAATCGAATCCACTTTGCTGCTTTTGTAAATGCTGTGGATTTAGGCTTGGAAAATCTGCACCAACTCTGCCTAATGTGAACACTGCCTAAAGAGCCCTATGGTAAGCAAGATGGTAGTTTTAGTAGGTTACACATTGTTGACTAGATCAGTATATGGGTGCCCAAATGGTCTACAGGTATCCTGGCCACCTGAAATGGGGCTACTTTGGGCAGAGCCTCAGCTGCCGATGCCAGCCTCAGACTAAATCCTACAATAAGACAACGTTCAGGCTGTTACAATGTAACATATGGTACTGTTGGTCTTCTCGCACTACAAACCTGAAGCAAAACTCCCTAATACTGGAGGATTACTCCCATCCTATACAGAGGTGGCATAGCGAACTGTCAAAGTAAGGACAAACTTAAGAGGTCTCATGTATGATAAAGGGCTGGCCCACCGTTGCACTTCCTGTAACGTCCATGAATTGGGTACCTTTATGTCTGCCGAACACCGGTGATCTCATATCTTCCAAGCGATACCATTATGCCAGGATATGCAATCATTTTCTGATCACTGATACCCCGACCTCTGTGACTAGTACGAAGGGGCAACAGCCCTGATTCAGTGTTACATCGTCTTCACTGCGGTTCTCCTGGCCATGTGCTGCGCAGGCACCTGCAGCGCAGCTTTATTCAAGTGATTATACCATGGCCAGGAGCGCCACAGTTTAGGGAACACTTTGGAGCTCTAAACCGAGATAGTGATCCCTTCAGTCTCGTTGGGAATACAACTGAGGTGCTCGCCTACTTGAAAGTGATGGCAAATCCAGGCAATAAACCATCACTTCATTAGGCTAGTTTCACACAGGCGAGAGCAATTAACGGGCCGTGAACCATAGCTCGATGTTGCCTTCGCCATCTATGTGAAAGCCCCGTAGACTCAAGACGGTTTCATGTTATCACAGCGGGGATGAAGGAAATCCTCCGCCGCAGCTGTCACAGCCGCAGCAGAGGATCATAGAGTTTTTCCATTGCTTTCAATGGGGCTGGCGCTAGATCGCAGCTAGATAGAGCATGCCACGATTTTTTTCCTGAATAGCATTGTATTGCTATGGAGGAAAAAAAAAAATTTGCTCAGGTGTATGACCCCATATCCAAAAGAATGGGATTCATATTTGTGCGTCTCGCAACGCACAAATATCGTGCGATTTTCTCGTCCGTGTGAAACCGCCCTAAGATGGGCGTAACCCTTTAATCTGTACTTAGAACATTTTCTACGTACATTCACATTCTGCTTTGCATACCTGCTGGTGTACACTTACTGCTTTCAGAAGTGGGCTGTGTATCTGTACGACGTGCTCTGTCACTGCGCTTTTGCTCCTTGGAGAGAGAGAAAAAAAAAGTAATTCAGACTTTAGAAACTTTTCACCAAACAGTGTAGAAGTAACATTTATTTGGAAGCCAGTTAACGGTAGCTGAGAGTTTGGTACAATGGTTTCCAGCCTTGGCAGTATTATATGAGTAAAACCCCCCTGCAGCAGGAATCCTTTGCTAGTTTATTGACCTGTGTTTGGGCAGAGCCCTTGTAATATATAATATGTATTTTGTATAGGCAGACAAGCCTGACTGTTCAGGGAAAGGTCAATGCAAGGCAGACGTTCCCTCCCCAATCTACAGCAAAAGCTGCGGACAACATGTGGATTTTGTGACAGATTCACCACGAGTTCCATCCCGTTACACTGTCGATGCCGATCAGACAACACGCGTGTGCTATCCAACATGTGTTGCACCAAGATTCTCAGGTGCATCCTAGCTTTGCCACCAGAATAAAGCCTAAATCTGCAGCATTTCAATCCCAAGTGGACGCACCCTTACAATAGTGGCAGAATCATGATTACAGCTCTGGGCCAGGGGCGTAACTATAAGGGATGCAGAGGATGCGGTTGCACCCGGCCCAGGAGCCTTAGGTGGCCCATAAGGCCTCTCTTCTCCATATAGGGAGCCCACTACTATGAATAAAGCATTATATTTGGAGTCCCTCTTGCAGGTTTTGCATTGGGGACCAGGAGCTTCAAGTTACGCCTCTTTTTCAGCACGGTTTAGGTATGGGTACGGGTACAGCTGGATAGGGGGACCCCAGCTGAACTTTTGTACCGGGGCTCCTGAGCCTTTAGTTACGCCCCTGCTCTGGGCTATAACAGTACAATGTAGGTAAGAAAAGTTCTATTATTCACTTACTAAATTATTTTATAGCTCACCTAAAACTATTGAAGGAAACCCTGAACCTACAAGCACTAGGGCTTCATTCAGACGCCACTTGTAAGCCAAAATCTGCAGTTGGTCTGAAATCTGAAGAGGTACAAACCTTCTATTATACTATCGCTCTGTTGGTTGTATTCGTGGTGTTGGGTCACAAATACTGATGCAAACTACTACACAGAGCACTGCTGTGTGAACGGGGCCTAAAACAATCTTGTAGAAATCATGCTGAGAACATGGGGTTAATATCCAGGTGAACGCTTCCATTTTTTTGGGGGGGAAGGTAACAGTTGGGAGGGCGGGGCTTAACTATTCTGTAGCCCGCCAAAGTCGGGTGCGGGGAGTGGCTTCCAACGCAGCCCATTGTCTTACACCCAGATACAGGATTGTGAGAAGTAGGAAGGGGAAATGGCTCATCTCCTCCTGAGACACGGATGAGACGATTCCCAGTATGCATACTGCAAATGTATACCGCAAACACAATGCAAGCATAGCCTAAAGGTTAACTTTTGGTGAATGCTTGCCTAATAGGAATTTGTTACCAGACAGGCCCCTTTAAGTAAAAGCAGCTATTAGATTCTCCATTGGAGGTGAGTGCTATTGGTCAATAAATGCACCTACTTAAAGGGGTTGTACCAAGATTACAATTTATTCCCCTATCCACAGGATAGGGAATAATTAGTCGATCAGTGGGGGGGGGGGTCTCACCACCAAAACCCCACAAACTATACAAGTTTTGGTCTCTTAGTAACTGTACTGACCCATAGAATAAAGTTATGTCAAGTGTGTTGCGGTTTGTGCGCCGTAGAAACAAGACGCACTGGAAGATGGTGGAATGTCATTTTTTTTCCCATTTTACTCCACTTAGAACTTTTTAAAAGTTTTTCAGTACATTATATGGTACATTAAATAGCACCATTGAAAAATACAACTCGCAAAAAACAAGCCCTCATACAGCGACGTCAATGGATAAATAAGGGGGTTTCGTTTTTTTTTCTCCCCTCTTTTAAAAAAATTCGTAAATGGAAAAAAAAAAGGGCCGTGTCATTAAGGGGTTAAAGACCTCCCTCTAGTAAAGCGCTGAACCTTCTTTGCCCTTCCGAACCGCAGCAATGTAGTTCTGGAGTCTATCCGAGGGTATCAGAGGACCCAGGGCGTGGTTAAGAAAATAACCCCCCCCAATACAGTTACTCCACCGCCACCAGCCTAAACTGAACGAAAGGGTTGATCAGATTCATGCAGCCAAATTTTACCCGACTCATCAGTACGGTCCAACAAATCTAGATCCCACAACCCAGGAGATGTTTTACCGCTGCTAAACCAACCAATATTTGCACGCTATTGCTCACTGGAATCTCACCTTTCTGGTTCTTAGGGCCCTGCTGAACGAGCCAATTTGGCGTGTGAATGAGCGAATGATGTCATTGTTCGCTCGCTCACTTGTGCACTTGGTTTATACATCGTTTAGTCCAAACTGGTTGTTTGCTCTTATAGCCCGTCTGTGCTAAAGAAGAGTCGTGCGTTCTGCCACGTAACTTGGAGCACCAGAGTTGTATCCAGCTGCAAACTTGACTCGCCTATTCGTCAGACCAATTCTTAACATCCTCCTGTGACCCCTTTCGTCATCTATGCCTGCAGGATTCCCTTTCACTGGATGTTTCTTCTCGATCACACCATTCTCCAGGTGGCGCTACAGAGGTATTATTGCATCTTCCTTATTTGCATAAATTACCCAGAGGAGCATGCATGACCTTAAGTCTCCTCAAACACCTCTCAGGCGTCTTCTCACACCCCTTCTGGGTGCACTCCTTGCGGAGAGACTATGCCCCTTCCTGACCCACTCACCCTCAGTGTGTCTCCAGACACTTTTTGGGCACTCTCCTTAAGGAGAGATGACACCCCTCTTGACCCAGTAACTCAACACTATTACAAGAGAAACCCTAATACAGTTGACAATTTCTGATATACCGCTAGTTTTGCACCCTTTCTTGTTCCAAGTCACTCGGATCACTTGATTTTCCAATGTGGATTCGCACTGAAACTGATCTATGGGAAACGTGATTTTATACTTCGGGGGTCACAGGTCTAATTCCCATACAGGGAAGCGCCAATCATGCTGTACTCACAGTAGAGCAAGCAGGGAGGTGAGGGGTCTGACTCTGAAGGGATGCATGCTGGGATACTTACTTTCACTTTGCCTGAAGTCCCACCCACACAAGCCTCCTGTTGAGAGGACCACCACAGGAGCATTGGGCCGTGGAAGGGTTATATAAATGACATATATACCGTCTATTTTAGCATGAAACAAGTTTTCTTCTTTGTTCCATTTATTATCTGGGGCCCTAGGGATATTTTATGCTGGAAGTGGACGACCCCTTGCTAAATTTAAGGAGGTGAAGCGCACCAGAGATCTCTTCCATCCACCCATCTCTATTCACAGTGAACAGGCAGTCATTCATAGCTGTACCACTACCTGTTTACACAAGCCGATAGTAGTTTGGATTTTAGGTAAAACTAAAAACCAAGTGATTCCCCCCCAAAAAGGAAAGATTCTTATTCACTTGCCCTGTTGGGTCCCTTGTTTACGCAGGACGAGTCACCGTTGATGGCCCCTTTGAACCATTATTTGGGTGACTTATCGGTCCATGTAAAGTCACCCCAAGACCTGAAACTACCACTGCTATGATCAGCTGTCCTTGCGTGCCTTTACCCCCAAGAATTTACACCCAAGTGTGACTACAACTAACAAGTTTGCCCATCTCTGAACAAGACGCATGGGAGAGAAGAGTAGACTTGTTCACCAATCACATGCACTGTGGATTACCGGAGAAGGTGAGTCTAGCCTGACAAGCAGGAAAGGGAAGCTCTTAAAGGGGCACTAAACATAGACTAAAGGGTAGCGGGTTGTGAAGCATAGCTAAAGAGAGTAAGGCTGGGTTCTCACATACCGGATTCTCAGCGGAAGTCTCGCGATTTGGCTGCAGCGAAAAACCACGAGATTTCCGCCAGGAGAAGCGCTGCTTCAAAATCCGCGGCACTTAGCCGCGGATTTTGAAGCGGCCTGGCCGCTCGCTCTTCCGCTGTGGCCAGCGCTCCCATAGAGGAGAGCATGGCGGCAGTGGAAGAAGAAAAAAAAATTAAAATGCTGCCGCTTCTGCCGGATTTGCCGTGCCGCGTGGACGAGATTTCTGAGAAATCTCGTCCACATGGCTAGCTAATGCTGGGATTAGCGGCCGCAGGCGGATTTGCCGCGGCGAAATTCCAGACGGAATTTCAGAGGTAAATCCGCCCCGTGTGAACCCAGCCTAAGGGTGCTTTTACACGCAACGTTCTGTAGAGCACAGATACCCGACAGTATCGCTTAGTGAACGATGGCAGAGCGAGTCAGAGACTGTTCAAGCCCTCCTGCCTCCATTCACAGTAAGCAGGTGGTAGTTCATAAGTGAACACGGGTCGATATGTGGTGCACGCAGAAACTGAACGACGAACGAGAAGCACATGAATTCTCATTCCGCCAACACTCAACTGCAACGGGCTGTCATAGCAAACAAGGGCCTAATAAAGACTCGAAGGTGTGCTATCTTATACATCCTGCCAAGCCTTACCACAGCCAGGGCAGAAAGGGGGGTTGTCCAGGAGTAGAAAATCATAGCTACTAGAAGCAGTGCCAAACCAGAGCACAGGATGTGCGCGGTACTGCAGCTCAACTCTATTTCCCTTAAAAGGCCACTCTGGGGAGTTGTTTTTCCCCTTCGCTATGTAACTAGTCCCCATTTTATACAAGTCAGCTAGTATCTTGTGTAACTATTCCTTTCTGTCTGAAAATTCCTGATGTTCTCAGATAGGAGGCTGCGCTGCATGGAAGTGACTGCAATGTACATAGGAGACCTCCAGAGTGTTACAGGCAATCAGCTGAGGGGGACAGAGATGGAAAAATGTGTTTTTGGCAGTGTGGCCTTTTAATGAAGCTGAGCTGCGATACCAAACACAACCCATGGACAGGTGTGGTGCTGTTTCTGAAACGAATCAGCCATGCTTTCTTCATCTTGCTGATTTTTAGATGCCAGATAATAACTTTTGAAATTTTTCTATCTGGCATCTAAAAATCAGCGAGAACATTGTTAATATGGGTTCTAGAGCTTCGAGCAACAACAGTTTTCTTCAGAACTCTTGGGGTGCTACCCAGAACTCTTATAAAATCACGGAATTTCCAAAAAAATCTTTTACACATAATAACTTTTGACATTTTTCTATGTGTAAAAGATTTTTGGGGAAATCCTCTGATTTTATAAGAGTTCTGGGTAGCACCCCAAGAGTTCTGAAGAAAACTCTTGTTGCTCGAAGCTCTAGAACCCATATTTACAACGTTCTCGCTGAATTAGTGATATAATTTTTTGAAGTTAGCACCGCAGAGATACATTTGTTAATTTTTTTGCTTAATTCGCTAGAACCATTTTTAAAATTAGTAGGGAACTCTTTGGGGTGCATCCAGAACTTTTGAAAAAAAATTTACTTTTTTGAAAGATGGGGTGCTGCCTTCACAGAGGGAGGCGGGTGAGATATTCTTCATACCCGTTAGCTCCTGTCATCTAGTGGTGTCCCCTTATGTGGCACGAAAATCTGACTCTACAGAGTCCCGTGCGTGCTGTCTCCTATATAAGTCTATTGGAGAGTGGAATACGGGACTCTGAAGAGTCAGATCTTCATGTCGTGTGCCGCCTTCAAAGAGATCGCGCTGGATCACCCGGCTCCCTGACACGTTCTGTAAAAGCATTATAACTAATGTTATGTGCTGTGGGACGTGGCAAGTTCATTTTAAAGGGGTTTCTCATGACTTTTTTTTTTTTAATTAAACAGTTGATTTGCAGGGGTCTTCCACTTGGGATCCCCGCCAACAGCCCCATTTAGTAATGCAGGCACAGCTCCCAATTAATCCAGTACTATCTGCTATGTCTTCCATAAACTGTAGAGGGAGAAAACAGCTGATTCTGCGGTGATACCTCTCTCTGCAGGAAACCTTCAGAAGCAGCACTATGGAGGACATTATACAGCAGTACTGAGCAGTGGAGCTGTGAATCCAGCCCAGAGATAGAACATTAATTTCCACTGTTAGGGCTCATTCACACAAACGTATTTGAATTGCGTATCACACGCATTATGTGAGCACGAAGAATATGCAGTACATCGCAGCAATTCAAATACATTGATTTTCGCATGTCCACATGCGCATAAAAAAAAAATAAAAAAAAAATAAAAAAATCTAGTCCCGCTGCGCATGACAGTATGATCCGCAGCATTTTACGCATACAGCCGTGTGAATGAGCCCTTATCCTTTTTGAAGAAAATTTACTTACAAGACCATAAATAATAACTAACAACCCATCAATAATGTAAAAAAAAAAAAAGAAGACTAGAAAGACAAACTCTCCAAACTCCCTTTAACTTCAATTCCACTGCATTGAAGTGACCTTCCGGGTTCAGGTTCAGAGGTGGCAGGGAAGTAGATTACGAGCAGTAGATATTCTCTGCTGTCCCTCCAACCTGCGGGCCCCGTTATTGGCCAGCCAGGATGGGCGACTCAATTTTCCAACTAGCTAATGCACACTGCACTCCTATTGGATGGTGTTGATCACGTGAGCATGCTGGCCAATCAGAGTGCAGGTATTGTGCATTGCTAGTCTAACACTACCAGTTCACAGTGGGTTATTAGGTAGTCTGCAGATTGAAGGAGCGGATCAGAGGAACAGCAGAGAAGAACTGAAGGCGAGTATGCCTATTATCCCTATGGTCCCAGTAATAAATGTATCCCAAAAATCACATGGAGGTCACATGACTGCTGAAGCGAACAGTTCGGAACTCCTGACATCATTGCGCCCAGGATGTGAGCACCGATGCCAGGAGAATGGGCAGTGGCACTGCGGCCTCTGATTGGCTGTAGCAGGCTGGCATGGTCGCAGAACTCGTTGCAGCGTTTCCTGGGAATAAAAGACAGGCGACTATGGTTTATTCTGTTATTTTATAACATGGCCACTTGTTAAATAATACTTTTAGTTGGACACCCCTCTAAAGACACACCAAAACATTTCTTAGTAAACCTGTCAAAGTATCGTCCCGGTCTCTCACAACTTAGGACAGCACCCAAAAGACGAACCAGGTCACCTGTATCACTTTTATACTTAGCACATAAATGCGAGGTTCCGTAACCCATCTTATATCATTTTCAGGGGGTATGATACCATCTGTGCAAGTTGAGAAAAAAAATCATGTTGCCAAGTTTACCTCCGCACGGGGTGAACAGAAGTCCATCTCACATCAGATAATTCCCCAATACCCAGGCTCCATTTAGTTTGAAAACTTACAAACAAATTAAACTCTTTTGTAGAGGAAAGCTGAATTTGGACAAACGCCGACTGTCCTAACCATTTAAAGGGACATTCCTTTCCTTAATGATTTATAAAGTCCTACAATCTGCACATTCTAAATACACGACTCTTCTACTCCTACCAGTTTCTGTGTATGGCATGGACTAATGTAATAGGACTAAACAAGAGACCCACTAACATGGCAATGGCGATTGGGTTATAGGTCATAGAAGACCACCCCTGATAGACACCGGAGTCTTATCCCCTTCAGTGGTGGGTTTCTTACCATCCAGTCGTGTTCCAAGAGCCATAACCTTTTCATTTTTCCATTGACAGCCATATGAGGGCTTGTTTTTTGCGGGACAAGTTATATTTTTTGATGGCATCATTTTTGGAGATATATATATATATATATATATATATATATATATATACACACACACATACATACATACATACACACGCACGCGCAGTGGGAAAAAAAATTATTTAGTCAGATACCAACTGTACAAGTTCTCCCACTTAAAAAAATGAGAGGCCTGTAATTGACATCAGAGGTAGACCTCAACTATGAGAGGCAACATGAGAAAACACATCCAGAAAATCACATTGTCCGATTTTTAACAAATTTATTTGCAAATTATGGTGGAAAATAAGTATTTGGTCAATGACAAAAGTTCATCTCAATACTTTGTTATATGTCCTTTATTGGCAATGACAGAGGTCAAACATTTTCTGTAAGTCCTCACAAGGTTGGCACACACTGGTGCTGGTATGTTGGCCCATTTCTCCATGCAGATCTCCTCAAAAGCAGTGATGTTTTGGGGCTGTCGCTGGGCAACACGGACTTTCACCTCCCTCCAAAGGTTTTCTATAGGGTCGAGATCTGGAGACTGGCTAGGCCACTCCAGGACCTTGAAATGCTTCTTACGAAGCCACTCCTTCGTTGTCCTGGCGGTGTGCTTGGGATCATGGTCATGCTGAAAGACACAGCTACGTTTCATCTTCAGTGCCCTTGCTGATGGAAGGAGGTTTGCACTCACAATCTCACGATACATGGCCCCATTCATTCTTTCATGTATACGGATCAGTCGTCCTGGTCCCTCTGCAGAGAAACAGCCCCAAAGCATGATGTTGCCACCCCCATGCTTCGCAGTAGGTATGGTGTTCTTTGGATGCAACTCAGCATTCTCTCTGCCAAACAGTTCTACTTTGGTTTCATCTGATCATATGACATTCCCCTAATATTCTTCTGGATCATCCAAATGCTCTCTAGCAAACTTCAGTCAGCCCCGGCAATGTACTGCCTTAAGCAGGGGGACACGTCTGGCAATGCAGGATCTGAGTCCCCGGCGGCGTAGTGTGTTACCGATGGTAGCCTTTGTTACGTTGGTCCCAGCTCTCTGCAGGTCATTCACTAGGTTTCCCCGTGTGGTTCTGAGATTTTTGCTCACCGTTCTTGTGATCATTTTGACCCCACGGGGTGAGATCTTGCGTGGAGCCCCAGATCGAGGGAGATTATCAGTGATCTTGTATCTCTTCCTTTTTCTAATTATTGCTCCCACAGTTGGTTTCTTCACACCAAGCGGCTTGCCTATTGCAGATTCAGTCTCCCCAGTCTGGTGAGACTTGAGGTTGTGGACAGGTGTCTTTTATACCGAGTGGAGGACAGAGGAGCCTCTTAAAAGGAGAAGTGACGAGTCTGTGAGACCCAGAAATGTTGCTTGTTTGTAGGTGACCAAATACTTATTTTCCACCATTATTTGCAAATAAATTTGTTAAAAATCAATGTGATTTTCTGGATGTGTTTTCTCATGATGTCTCTCATAGTTGAGGTCTACCTCTGATGTCAATTATAGGCCTCTCTCATCTTTATAAGTGGGAGAACTTGTACAATTGGTATCTGACTAAATACTTTCTTACGTGTGTGTGTGTATATATATACATAAAAGTTTAAATCACCCTCCTTTTGCCGAATCTATAATAAAAAAAATCTAAATCATAAAAGAAAAAAGCATATTTGGTATCGCCGCATCCGTAAGTCCGATCTATCGAAGTAGTGCATTATTTACCCCGCACGGTGAATGTAGTCCGAAAAAAAATATAAACAACGCCAGAAATGCACTTTTTCAGTCACCCTGTCTCCCATAAAAAAATGCAATAAAAAGCGATCAAAAAGTCGTTTGTATTCCAAATTAGTACTAACAAACTACAGGACATCTCGCAAAAAATGAGCCCTCGCACAACTACATTGACGGAAAATTTAAAAAAGTTATTGCGCGCAGAAGATGCAGCAGAAAATAATTTTAAAAAATTAAAGGTCTTTGAAAAAAGATACAAGTACTACGGCAAAAAAAAAAAGTTTGGTATCGTAGTAATCATACTGACCCACAGAATAAAGTTATCAGGTCATTTTTGTTGCAGTTTGTGCGCCGTAGAAACAAAACGCACTGAAAGATGGCGGAATGTCATTTTTTTTCATTTTACTCCGAGGATTTTGTAAAAGTTTGTTAGTACATTATATGGTACTTTAAATAGCACCATTGAAAAATACAACTCGTCCCGCAAAAAAGAAGCCCTCATACAGCGACGGCGATGGATAAATAAAGGAGTTACGATTTTTTAAAAGGGGGAGGAAAAAACGAAAAGGGGGGAAAAAAAGGGTACGCATCATTAAGGGGTTAAATAATGTACTTTCTTCTCTGGGTCATTACGAATGCAGGGATACCACATGAGTAATTTAATTTTTTGATTTTTAATTTTTTACAAAGTAAAGCGAGAAAGGTGTTTTTAGTACGGTATATATTTTTTTACTCCATTCTCTGCTGTGTAAGAGCTGGTGCCCGGCTTTCCTCTGACAGAGGACGCCCCCTCCCTCTGTTAGCCCATTACGTGCTGCGGTCGCACAGACCGCGGCATGTAAAGGGTTAACACAGCAGAGATCGAAGGTTTTCTCCACTCCCTGCTGTGTAAGAGCTGGTGCCTGGCTATCCTCTGACAGCCGATCACCAGCTCTCCCTGCCACAGGGTCCATCGGTGGACTTCTGACAAGCCGATGGATTCTGTGGCAACCTGTAAACAAAGCAGTGCAAGAGTTTAAAAAAAGAAGCGGGAGGGAGGTTGCCGGCAGATCGGTAATATCTTCCCGCTTCTTTTTTTAAAGTCCTGCACTGCTCTGTGTAGGTCTGTGCAGGCAGAGCACAATGACACAGCTTATGGCATTGCGCTCTGCAGGTCCCATAGTGAAACACAGCCCGGAAATCTTTCGGGCTATATCCCTATGGGCAGTGAAGCTCGTTTCAGAAAATTTCCGGGCGTGCCACTGAAGTGGTTAATAGTCTTATATACTATGTCAGAGGGCCTCAACATTTTGCACCTTGTGAGCCACATTCAGTTTTAAGCGACCGCCGAGAGCCGCAATCCACGCAAAAGTAGAGGAAAGACACTTTTGAACTAGGGTTATGCGGTGACTTTGCAGACATATCCCAACCACCGATGCAATGCTCAATGTCAACTGCCAGTACATAAGGCCATTACTAAGGACTCCCATAAAAGCCACTGGGCAAGGGGTCCGCAGCCACATGTTGCCCCCGAGTACCTGGTTGGGAACCATGTACTATGTATAAGGAGCCCTATTCTTTGTAAAGGCTATTCCTCTTTAGTTGACTATTTCACTAAAATTTTGGGGTCCACTTAAAAAAATACCTGAGCACTGCTATCTCCATAGCAGAGAAGGAACATGAGGATCTTCACAATGACTGTATCGGAGAGATCACTACCATAGTGCACCATGTACACTACTAGTAACTAAAACATGGCATTGGGTATTCTTACCACTACTGCTGAGTCCGGCTCCGCTTCCTTCGCTTCTTGACCGTCACCTGAGAAGCAACACAAATATTAAGAATATATATTTAGTAATAAAACACAATTGCATAAGTGGAAAATATGAAAGGTGTGAAGGAGGTCAAGAGGGATGTCCTCTTCCCAATCATTTGTTCCCCCCTTTCTCTAAAACTTCATAAAAACTCAGAACTTGACTTGTAATAATGTTGCCAATAGGTGGTGCTGCATCTCCTTCTATGTGCACATCGTAAAACTGTCCTGAGCCCAGTGGACTGATTTAGGATTTATGTCTCAGCTCAGTTGTCCGTTTTATGTTTTGAGTGCAAAACAGTCTCAAATTTCTGAGTGTGAACATTTGTATTTCAACTAAGAGGGGTGTCCTCTCTGCATTTATATATTATATATGTGCCCCATCCAAACCAGTTCCATTCTAGCCAGATGAAGGATCGATAGAAGACCTGAAAGCTTGCTGTATCATCATGTACTTTTGTTAGCCATTAAAAGGTATCATCTCTACAAGATTCGAATGAAAGAAGAATGAAAATGAATTTGATCATTGATCGCTGTTGAGTTTCTGCAGGCGTAAAATTAAACCACGACAGCTATCCCTGCTGTTAACCCCCTACATGCCACAATCTATGTGTATTGCAGCATGCAAGGGTTCACAGAGGGAGCGCGCTGCCTCTCTGATGTCATCTGACCTCCGCAATGTAATGGCAACAGGACATCAGACACTGTTGCCCCGGCTTGGCATTACCTATGATCACTATTGTAAGCAATAGGGCATTGCAGTACAGAAGTACTGCAATACATGATCATAGCCGTTATGGTTCAAGTCCACTACAGTGACATAAAAAAAAATGAAAAAAAAAAAAACATGAAAAATAACAAAAACCCCGTTTACACATTTTTCCTCATTTGTTTAAAAAAAAAAAAAAAAAAAAAATCACACATACTTGGTAACATTGTATCTGTAATAATAACCCGCACAATAAATTGACCACTATTTTTCCTGCACGGCAAAAACTGTAAAAAAAAACAAAACAAAACACTGGAAAACGGAAGTGAAATGCTTATTTTGTTTGTTTTGCCTCCCAAAAAAGTGCAATAGAAGTGATCAAAAAAGCTGCATGTACCCCAAAATGGGACCAATTAAAGCTACAGCTTGTCACGCAAAAAAGAAGCCCTCAAAGAGCTCCGTCCGTGGAAAAATAAAAATTGTAATTTTGGTATTGTATTATGTTGTTTATGATACAGTTCGCCACGTTAAAAACAAGCCCTCATACGACCATGACGAGTAAAAAGAAAAAAAAAGTTATGGCTTCTGAAAAGAGGATATGACAACACCAAAAAAAAAATTGCTGCGCCATAGCGGTTAAAATGGGCAATGTTCATTTTAAGGAATGAAAGGGGTCTTTCAAAGTTTGACATTTATTCCCCCAAACCACCATATCTGCCACTATAAAACCAAAGTGAGGAGTGAATGGGGCAAAGACCGTGAGGCTGGGGAAGTAAGGAAGCCCCTCTAGTGACTGTGGGGGGGGGGGGGGGGGGGGGTGTCACAGTGACGTCACCTGTGGACAGGTGATAAATGAGGATTGTGAGGCTACATTCACACATACGGTCCTTATTGCACTGCTTAGCCAAATCCAGGAGTGCTGCGCAAGTACACAGACTTCTATTTTTGTGTATTGCAGCAGCTCCGGTTTTGCATTATTAGCTGTGCCATAGCATGCATGTGCTAGTCCAGCCCAACGTGCTGTGACCCTCCTATCGCTCCTCCTGGCAATTCAGCTGATTATAACCCATTGCTCAGAACAAGGATGGGCTGCCGTCAGGCTTCTTCAGAGAAGTCACCGCTATGTCCTACATTTGTCCGCTATATAGCCCCCCCCCCCCCCCCCTTGTCAACCAGGTAGCTGCTTCTTCTATAAACCTGTCACTGTGGGCTCTTCAAGGCGACATCCACCTGCCACTAGAATTCCAAAATATCTGCGCCAAAATAATCCACCCAAGTGGTCACGTTACCTGACTGCGAGGATAAGGAAAGACTTCCAGATTAGAGGGCAAATAAAGGGCCACTAAAAAGAAAAATCCTTTAATCCGGCATCCATGAGACCCGCTCTATGCCAGATCATCATAGACCATGATAAAAACCCTCAAAACTAAAATAAAGTATGTATCAGTTTGTATAGTCTCAGATTAGAGAGCGGATGTGGCGAGGCTTTAGATTGGCATGAGCGACGGGTCGTTTTGTTTTATTCTGTAATTTTTTTTTTCACTTTTATTTTTAACATCTAAGTCCCCCATGAGGTCATATGAAACCTCTGGGGGACGTATATGCTCCTTTTTTATTTTATAGGCCATGTAGGATTAATGTGTGATATGTAGAGAATACAGGCTCCTATGGATGCTCCGTTGCAGGGAAAATCATCCCCCCCCCCCTATGGTGACGTAGTCACTGCAAGAGCTGGTTTGGGTTCAGCTAAGAGCCTGCAGCTCCGACACACCGGGTCACAAGATCACTGGGTCCCATACTGAAAATGGCTGTGTTCTCTACATATCGCTCATTGGTCCTACATTGCTTGTAAAAAACCTCTTCCGTCTTCTCCTTCGGGGCCACAGCTGACAACCGAGCGCCCAACCCAGTCTGGCCAGACTGCAGAAACTCTGCATATTAACTATGGCATGGGGTTAAAGCCCAGAAGAAGGTACCATATATTTACAGCACTTGGTCTTTAACGGGTTAAATCAGAAGAATTTCCTAATTGGTTTGTCCTGATAATCAAAATTCCAGGATCGTTGCATTAAACTGGTTGTGGCACCAGGACATCCTGCTGATACGCCTCATTACATCATATGGTCATCACAGAGGATGGTCCCCGCACAGGGCTCGCTGCTCTACGAGCCAGAATGGTGGCTATCCAGGGCCTATAGCACAACGTCTATGCATGGATATCATGGCTTTTCTCCACCAGCCTGTATAGCGTGGCCCACGTCCACCACTGCTCACCAGTTGGATGGCTGGAGGTGCCACGCTACAGCTTTTGCATCAAGACTCAGGAGCGTCAAGCCAGATATCTCACCACCCCCATGGTCCATCACAATACTAAGTAGTATATATAATACTAGGGTTTGCCCCAATTCGACACACAGTTGTCAAAGTTGCCCCTAACCTGGTGCTTACTTTTGTTCGCATTGGGCAGCCATTAATAACCAGATTTCACCTAGTCCGTAATGATATAGCACTTCTTTATGGACCAGAGGAACATAAAATTTATCAAAAAAGGGTCTTTCTAGCAAAGATAATATTTGGTAAGGGATGTCTACAATATTAGTAACATTTCTAAGATCACATGTCCCCAAGTACAGCTAGCCTTCTCTGTAGGAACGTTGTTAAGGGGTTATCTAATTTTGTACAACTGATGGCCTGTCCTGATGGTAGGCCACCAACACCTGATCGCTGGGGTCCACGGATCGAGGTCCACCAGCTGACTGAAGAGGACGCAGCACTCGGATGAATGTCAAGGCCTCTTCAAGGTTTACATATGAGCACGATCGTGTTCACACAGCAGAACGCCCTATTATTGCTCGCGGCCGTTCCGAGTACTGCTGGCTGATCTCATTCACTTCTATAGGACATGTCTGTAGTACTCAGGACGGACGCTATCAATAATACAGCGTTCTGCAGAACGCACACGATCATGCTCAGATGTAACACTGAAGAGTGCTGCAGCTCCTTCAATCAGCTGATTGGTGGAGATCCCAAGTGGCGGACCCTTATCGATGACCTATCCTGAGGAAAGGATATCCATTTTACAAGGCTGAATAACCCCTTTAAAGGGAACTTGTCATCACCTTTGAGCTCCATAAACTATGTTATGGGGCTCAAGTTTGAGGGAGGGGGGTGTTTCATAATGACCGCGTGCCTGCGCCAAAGTAGGCGCACGCTCACAGAGTGCCTCTTTTCAGATGGCTCTGTACGAACGCTTTCCCAATAGCGCAGGAAGAGGAACCCAATGCGTATAAAACACCTCTCCTGGGACTCCCCATTCCCTCAACTTTAAGCCACATAACTTAAGTCTGAGGGGGTGAAAGGTGATGACAGGTTCCCTTTAAAAGGTATTGTGCCAAGTTTAAGACTTATCCCCATCAACAGGCTAGGGAATAAGTGTCTGATCGGTGGAGGTGACCCCATCAATGACAAAAATGGGGGGTCCCATGTATCCCTGTATGAATAGAGCAATGGTCGAGCATGCACGCTGCAGCTTCATTCACTTCAATGGGACATCTGGAGATTGCAGAGTTCATTTTCAGAAGTCCCATTAAAGAAAAGAGCAGCGGTGACGCACATCCTCAGCCGTCACACTTGGAGCATATAGGACCCCCTTTAAGTATTATACTTGGCGCAATTCCATCATCCATAGTCATGGACAGGAAGTCAAACCTATGGCTGGCACATGGTATACACACCAGAAGAGGGTCTGGAGTTGGCTTCCACATCAGCGCTCTTCTCCGATGGCTCGTCAGGTTGAGTTGCCTCCTTCTCCAGTGGACTAGTTTCTTTCTCAGTGCTTACATTGTGGTCTACATTAATGGGCACAGAGGAGCGAGGCTTTAATGTGGGTCGTAGCCTCATCCTCCGTGGAAGCGTCTGGCTGGGTTGTGGCGAGTCGGCTTGGGTTTCTGGAGCTTCTCCTGCGGCTTTCTCTTCCGGCGCAGCTTTTTCAGTGATGGTCTGGCCCGGATCTCCGTTTTCTTCGATACGCTTTGTCCTGTGCGCTTTTGACCGTTCCGTTTCAGTTTTTTTGGTCATCCTTGCTGCAACAAAGACAACATCATCCTTACTGTCGTTGTTGGCTGCGTCTGAAGGAGGCTTTTTAGTTTGAGGGTCTCCATCGGAGTTTTCTTCTGTTACAATCCCCTTAGAGTCTGCTTTGGGCTTTTTGTTTGCCTTACTACCCTGTTCCTCGGTCACGGTTTCTGCAGCATCTTCCTCCTTTTTGCTGTCGGGCTCCTTATTGTCATCACTCTCCATGTTTGTGGCCTAAGGATTGCTGGCAACAAGTTCCAATATCAGATAGTCCAAGTGTGGCTTCAGTGTGAAGGTCTCCCCTTACAGGCTTGTTCGGGTCAGGGAACCTGCTAGAGGCCCCAGCCTGGAAAGAGAAAGCATGGAGATAGTCAAAAACATATACCCAACCACCGGGGGGCAGTAAACCATACAGAGCAGTTCCATAAGTGCAACGTCCTACGATGAACTAACCCGTTGTCTTGTAAGGCTAGTAACACTCACTTTTCCAAGTTTTAGTCTGGAGTTACTTTATTAGGTAATTGCAATCTAAGCGATTTCCTTATACAATATTACCAACATATAAGTCCTAAGTAATAACTTATTACAAGTCTAAGTACCAATATAACCTATAGGGGCTACAAAGCGGTGATTCGCGTTTAGGTGCTTTCCACAGATTGAGGTCCCATCCTATGAGATTGGCGAGGGTCTGCCGCTCATAACCACCGCCGCTGATCAGACGAAGAGGCCATGGTGCTCACGTGAGTGCTGCGCCTCCTCTATGGCATGTGATGTTCACTGGTCACATGACCTGACAGCAGCTTAGTCCCATTGAAGTGAATGGGTCTGGGCTGCTATACCAAGCAGAGCCACTATACAATGTACATTGCTGTGCCTGGTATCTCAATGTCCTCTTCAAACAGCTCATCGGCAGGCATCACGAGCGCCCACTGATGGGTAGGTTGTCAATAACTTGTCAGAAAACCCCCTTTAAAACATGGCTTCTCAATCCTTTGCTACTAGAGCCTTGTCAGTAGAGGCCCTCTTATCGTTAAGGTTTTAGAGTTAACTTCATCCTAAAATTTGTCTCCCAACCTGTACTTTAGGGTTTTTGTCTATTTTCCATAAAAATACTATTGATAACCTATTGTCAGGATAGATCATCAATAGTTGATCAGCAGGGGTCCGCCGCTTAGGACCCCGGCAAGTCAGCTGATCAGGCACCTGCTATCAGCACCGTAATACACAGAGAGGATGTTGCTGACCCTTGTGTAGTGGTCGGCACTTTTAACTGTAAATGCAGATCCCACCGATTTCAATGAGATTCCGGCCTGCAGTTACAAGCGCTGGCCACTAAACAAGGATCGGAGCAACAGCTCCCGCTCTGTACCCATGTATTGCAGTGCTGACAGTTCGTGCCCGATCGGCTTGGGTCCTGAGCGGTGGACCTTAGGCAAGGAACTATTGCTGATCTACCCTGTTAGCCGTCTAAAGGCCCCTATACAGACTACGCTCTCATGTGTATGAGGGTTGCTGAACTTTCCCCTAACAGATGATGTTTGGGTGGGGGGGGTGAGACAGGGCACGTCGAGTCTCAACGGGTGCTCCTTTAGCTCCCCTGCAGGTAGGTCTCCACCAGAGCTGTGGCTTTATCTACTGCCCTAGTATAATTTTTACCGGGCTCCTCGCTCCTGCGTTGTCGATCAGAGTGACTATTTTCACTTAGTCCGTGCCAACACACTCCCACAGAGGCCAGTGGGGGGCGCACATGGACTGAATGAAGAGAGTTACACTAACAGAGCACTGACAGCACCCAGAACAGGGAGCCCGGGAGGTATAAAAGTGACGCCACCAGACTCCGTGGGACCTGTGCCCTAACTACCATAACTTAGTTTACGGGGCTTTCAGGCGTCAGGTTCCTTTTAACCCCTTAACACTCCACGATACAGTTACGTCATGGAGGTTTGTATGGATTGGGATCAGGCGTCGATCCCGCTCCCTACAATATGGGCGTCTGCTGTCTTTGACAGAGGACCCCTACCCCTAACAGCAGCGATCAGCGCTCACGCTGGTCATGGATGTTAACCCTTTAAATGCAGTTGTCAATTCTGACAATCCCAATCATAGTTTGTAGGTACCATTCAGTTGCCATGGCAACCGAGGGCCTTCTCTGCAGATTGCCTATGAAGGCACGCCCGTGGCATGGCTCGATAGACTGCCTGAGGCCATTCTCACACATGCGTTCACAAAATGCCGCGTTGCGAGGCCCCTATTAGAATCAATGTGAGTGTTATACCGCGATCAGTGCGGCGTCAGAGCAGCCTTAGAGATCGCGATATAATGTAATACTATGGTATTATACCTTATACTGCAGGGGTATCACAAGTTCAAGTCTCCACTGGGGACTAAAAAAAAAATAAATAATAATATTACAAAAAAAAGAATAAAAATTAAAAAAACAAACACCTGTTTCCACATTTATTATAAAAAAAAAAAAAAAATCAAAAACAAAAAGCATATTAAGCATCAATGCTTCCATAAAAGTCCGATCTATCAAAGTAACATTATTTATCCAGCACGGCGAGAGCGTTGTCAGAAAAAAAAAAAAAAACAGTTCAGAACTGCGCTTTCTTTGGTCTTCCCGTCTCCAAGAAGAGATTAAATAAAAAGTGATCAAAAAGTCGTATCTACTCCAAGATGGCACCAATACAAACTACAAGACGTCCCGCAAAAAAGAAGCCCCGGGCTCAATCTACATTGCCAGATAAATAAATTTTAAAAAAGCCATGATTTTTGAAAGTGGGAAAGAAAAAATGAAAATGCAAAAATATTTTTTAAAAAGGCCCCACCCTTAAAGGGGTTGTCCCGCGCCGAAACAGGTTTTTTTTTTTTCAACCACCCCCCCCCCCCCCCCCCCGTTCGGCGCGAGACAACCCCGATGCAGGGACTGAAAAAAAGAACAGCACAGCGCTTGCCTGAATCCCCGCGCTCCGGTGACTTCTATACTTACCGGTTGAAGATGGCCCCCGGGATCTTCTTCCTCCGTGGACCGCAGCTCTTCTGTGCAGTCCATTGCCGATTCCAGCCTCCTGATTGGCTGGAATCGGCACGTGACGGGGCGGAGCTACACGGAGCCCCATTGAGAAGATAAGAAGACCCGGACTGCGCAAGCGCGTCTAATTTGGCCATTAGACGGCGAAAATTAGACGGCAACCATGGAGACGAGGACGCCAGCAGCGGAGCAGGTAAGTGAAAAACTTTTTATAACTTCTGTATGGCTCATAATTAATGCACAATGTATATTACAAAGTGCATTAATATGGCCGTACAGAAGTGTATAGACCCACTTGCTGCCGCGGGACAACCCCTTTAAGGCTGTACAGCTCTGATGTTGAAAGACGTCCGTCGGGTTAACCAGACAAGTTATTTGTTGCAGCGTCTTTACCGCAAACCAGCCAAGTATCGTCTGATATAGCAGCTCAATCTTAGGCTGGCTTCACACAGAGGTATGTGCAACTGCACACGCCTTAGCGCAATTTTTGCACCGTATGTCGGCATGTTTTACTGTACTTTTTCTGGCCACAAAGCATGTTTATTTGCGCACGGGACACACATGCAGTGATTGGACTGGCTAATTAGTCCAATTAGTTGCAGATGTGTTTTTTTTCCCTGCACAATTACGTAGATTTTCATGCGTATTTGTGCCCCCCCCCCTATGAATTTCTTTGGGACCTTTGGTGCGCAAATACGCAGAAAGATAGAGTGTGTTCTGTCATTTTCTTCGTGCATCCGAAACGCATACGCCAAAATACGCACATGCGAATGAACCCATTGAAACCATTCTCTGCGTATTGGGATCGTTTTCACATGTGTGAAAAACACATAGGCTGGGGTCACACGGGGCTGATTCCCGACGGAAATCCCGCGGTTTGGCCGCAGCGAAAAACCGCGAGATTTCCGCCGGGAGAATCGCTGCGGAAAAACCCGTGGCGGCTTTGAAGCGGCCCGGCCGCTCGCTCTTCCGCTGCGGCCGGCGCTCCCATAGAGGAGAGCGCGGCCACAGCGGAAAGAAAAAAAGAATGGACATGCTGTGCTCCGCAAAGCTGCGCCACAGCTGCGGTTTCTGCCGGATTAACCGCTTGGCCGTCCCGTGTGGACGAGATTTCTGAGAAATCTCGTCCACATTGCTGGCTAAACCCGAGATTAGCGGCTGCAAGCGGATTTGCCTCGGCGAAATTCTGCGCGGAATTTCCGCGGCAAATCCGCCCTGTGTGAACCCAGCCTTACTGTGCAGCGATGCAACTGATCCACAGCCAATACCGTTCACAGCGTGCAATGGAAAAGCGCTTCTTCCTGCACGCGAGCGGAAACCAATTTGATTTCCGTGAGCAGAGAAAAAATTGCAGCATGCTCCACTTGTGCGCGGCGTCAGGTACCCGTATCACCACCTAGCGACGCTGCGGGAAAGAATACTTTTAGGAAAAAAATCTGCACTGCGCACATCCGACGGCGGCTCGCCGCGACCATTCACAGTACAGAAGAAGAAGATAAAGGACAGGTATGCAGAGCTGCCAGCCGGGCACAGGGTCAGATTCTGCAGTGAATTCGGGCACAGGAGGCCTTATTCACTTGAGTAGAAGGGGGCTGCTAAACCGCCACATGACAAATGACAGACCGTCACCAGGCCTGAAAAAGCGCTAATGTGAGAGACGGAAGGTCTAAAACAACGGATTGGGAACGCGTACCGCCACCGATCAGATACTGATGACTCCGTTTTTTTTCACACGGGCAAGTGCCACATGGTCCAGATATCACGCTTGTCGATGTCTTTTACCTGCGGATGTGAGGCCTTCATGCAAAACCGTCTCGCATCACTTCCGATTCCGATCCTCCGGCGCTTGCTTCACGCACGTTGAAGGATCGGCAAGTGTTTCCCACTTGATTTCAACGGGAAACATCACATCGTGCGGCACGTGAAAACAATGAGTTCCGAGGGCCGCGAAACAATAGGAACACCTCACAGCATCGCTCATGTGTGGGGGCCTTGGAAAAGAATGGCGTTCATACTCGCGTGAATTTTATGCGTCTCGCAACACACAGAACTCATAGGAGATTCTCGCTTGTATAAACGTAGCCTCACTCTGCGGATGGTCCTGAAAACCCCACTAATTGTGGCGGACCCGATGTGGGGGTGGTGGCGGCTTACTGTGTGGCAGACCCGATGTGGGGGGGGTGGCGGCGGCGGCTTACTGTGTGGCAGACCCGATGTGGGGGTGGTGGCGGCGGCTTACTGTGTGGCAGACCCGATGTGGGGGTGGTGGCGGCGGCTTACAGTGTGGCAGACCCGATGTGGGGGTGGTGGCGGCGGCTTACAGTGTGGCAGACCCGATGTGGGGGTGGGGGCGGCGGCTTACAGTGTGGCAGACCCGATGTGGGGGTGGGGGCGTCGGCGGCTTACTGCGTGGCAGACCCGATGTGGGGGTGGGGGTGGCGGCTTACTGTGTGGCAGACCTGATGTGGGGGTGGGGGTGTCGGCGGCGGCTTACTGTGTGGCAGACCCGATGTGGGGGTGGTGGTGGCAGCGGCTTACTGTGTGGCAGACCCGATGTGGGGGTGGTGGCGGCGGCTTACTGTGTGGCAGACCCGATGTGGGGGTGGAGGTGGCGGTTTACTGTGTGGCAGACCCGATGTGGGGGTGGGGGCTTACTGTGTGGCAGACCCGATGTGGGGGTGGTGGTGGCGGCGGCAGCTTACTGTGTGGCAGACCCGATGTGGGGGTGGTGGCGGCTTACTGTGTGGCAGACCCGATGTGGGGGTGGTGGCGGCGGCTTACTGTGTGGCAGACCCGATGTGGGGGTGGTGGCGGCGGCTTACTGTGTGGGCAGACCCGATGTGGGGGTGGTGGCGGCGGCTTACTGTGTGGCAGACCCGATGTGGGGGTGGTGGCGGCGGCTTACTGTGTGGCAGACCCGATGCGGGGGTGGTGGCGGCGGCTTACTGTGTGGCAGACCCGATGCGGGGGTGGTGGCGGCGGCTTACCGTGTGGCAAAGCCGATATAGGGGTGGTGGCGGCTGCTTACTGTGTGGCAGACCCGATGTGGGGGTGGTGGCGGCGGCTGCTTACTGTGTGGCAGACCCAATGTGGGGGTGGTGGCGGCGGCTGCTTACTGTGTGGCAGACCCAATGTGGGGGTGGTGGCGGCGGCTGCTTACTGTGTGGCAGACCCGATGTGGGGGTGGTGGCGGCGGCGGCTGCTTACTGTGTGGCAGACCCGATGGGGGGGGGGGGGGGTGGCGGCGGCTTACTGTGTGGCAGACCCGATGTGGGGGTGGTGGCGGCGGCTTAATGTGTGGCAGACCCGATGTGGGGGTGGTGGCGGCGGCTTAATGTGTGGCAGACCCGATGTGGGGGTGGTGGCGGCGGCTTAATGTGTGGCAGACCCGATGTGGGGGTGGTGGCGGCGGCTTAATGTGTGGCAGACCCGATGTGGGGGTGGTGGCGGCGGCTTAATGTGTGGCAGACCCGATGTGGGGGTGGTGGCGGCGGCTTAATGTGCAGCAGACCCGATGTGGGGGTGGTGGCGGCGGCTTACTATGTGGCAGACCCGATGTGGGGGTAGTGGCGGCGGCTTACTATGTGGCAGACTCGATGTGGGGGTGGTGGCGGCGGCTTACTGTGTGGCAGACCCGATGTGGGGGTGGTGGCGGCGGCTTACTGTGTGGCAGACCTGATGTGGGGGTGGTGGCGGCGGCTTAATGTGCGGCAGACCCGATGTGGGGGTGGTGGCGGATTACTGTGTGGCGGACCCGATGTGGGGGGCGGTGGCAGATTACTGTGTGACCGTCATGATGTGGGAGCAGTGGAGGTTTACTGTGTAGCGGACACGATGCGGGAGTGGTGGCGGTCACGATGTGGGGGCGGTTTACTATATGGCAGACACGATGTGGGAATGGTGGCGGTTTAATGTGTGCCGGACACGTTATGGGGGTGCTGGCGGTTTAATGTGTGCCGGACACGTTATGGGGGTGCTGGCGGTTTAATGTGTGCCGGACACGTTATGGGGGTGCTGGCGGTTTAATGTGTGCCGGACACGTTATGGGGGTGCTGGCGGTTTAATGTGTGCCGGACACGTTATGGGGGTGCTGGCGGTTTAATGTGTGCCGGACACGTTATGGGGGTGCTGGCGGTTTAATGTGTGCCGGACACGTTATGGGGGTGCTGGCGGTTTAATGTGTGCCGGACACGTTATGGGGGTGCTGGCGGTTTAATGTGTGCCGGACACGTTATGGGGGTGCTGGTGGTTTAATGTGTGCCGGACACGTTATGGGGGTGCTGGTGGTTTTATATGTAGTGGAGATGATGTGGGGGTATTGGCGGTTTAATGTGTGCTAGATACAATATGGGGGTGTTGGTTAATTGTGTGGTGGACACGATATGGGGGTGCTGGCAATTAATTGTGTGGCGGACACGATGAGGGGGTGCTGGCAGCTTAACCCACAGCTGGTGTATACTTATCTTAATAAAGAGGCCATCTGACTGGATGCCAAGCAGAAGCAAACATTCTTTGCCCGCGGTATACACGGACAGTATTTATTACACTGCACCAGTAATTTGCATTTAATCACAAACAAGTGACATAAAACAACATCGCTAGAAATAAAGCCCCATTCAGACACACAGATCGCTCGAAATTCGCTATAACGATAAAAGTGAACGATGACCGCCGTGTCTAAAAGGGCCTTAAGTGACCACTAATAAATAGTCTATGAAACCGGGTAGGCGCCAATGTTTTCAGATGCCCAAGCAGGAAACCTAGCCAGCGGCCATATTGGTCGTCACCCAATTTTCCGCAGGAGGTAAATTTTTTTTTCCCCTCACTTTTAAAGTGACCCTCCAGTTCAAGGGACATTAACCTCCGGAGCGCGGCCATATTGCCAGCCGTTCTCCCTCTGTAGCATACCGCGGGATCTCCGAACCTCCGGATGCAATATAGCGGCACGTGGCCCCTCTCGCTGCTCGCAGACTCAGATACTCCCCGCTGCTTTCAGACCGGCGATTGCCGACCAATGAGAAAGCAGCATGCAGCGTCCTGGGGTCCTGTTACGCAGGACGATCATCAGGCACTTCGTGTCCAAGCGATAATGGCTCTTGTGCTTTTACGATGGAGCGTTGATCGCATGTCAATGGAGACGAGCGGGTGGGGGGGGGGGGTCGCCGGTCGCCTCCTTTCACGGTAAACAGGCCGTCGTTCATAGATGACACCTGTCATATTTTTACGCCCAGACGATAAGCGAACAAATTATGATACGTCGCTGGCCTGAGTCCTGCGATAATCGTTTCATGCCAAAGGGCCCTAACAATCCCCAGTGTGCACCGGGTAGTGAGTAGTAATGCCGCCATCTTGGACCAAATCTGCGCCGGATAATATGACTCCTCCCTCTGATCCTGGAGGGTCATTCTAGTAATTTCTTACATAAAGTATTAATTCTGCATTATTACACCCCGCAATGTCTAATATTGCAGAATATAGCAGACTGCAGCCAACATCTATGCCCCCCACATCTGGGCCACCCAAAACAAGGACACATCACGTACCCCCGCAGGTCTGGCACACTGCATCCCATATCTGTGCCCCCCAACACAAGGAGGTCACATCACGTACCCCCGCAGGTCCGGCAGACTGCACCCCACATCTATGCTCCGCAAAACAAGGACACATCACGTACCCCCGCAGGTCTGGCACACTGCATCCCATATCTGTGCCCCCCAACACAGGGTGGTCACATCACGTAGCACCACAGTTGAAGCACGGTTCACCCCACATCTATTCCCCCCAAAACAAGGAGGACACATCACATACCCCCAAAGGTCTGGCAGACTGTACCCCACATTTGTGCCCCCCCAACACAAGGTGGTCATATCACATAGCACCGCAAGTCCGGCAGACTGCATCCTGCATCTGTTCCCCCCAGGACAAGGTGGACACATCACGTACCCCCAAAAGCCCAGCAGACTGCACCCCACATCTATGTCCCCCAATACAAGGTAGTCACATCACACACCCCCAGGAGACTGTACCCCACATCTGTGCCCCCGAAAACAAGGTGGTCACATCACGTACCCCCGCAGGTCTGGCAGACTGTACCCCACATCTGTGCCCCCCAACACAAGGTGGTCACATCACGTACCCCCACAGGTCCGGCAGACTGTGCCCCCCAACACAACGTGTTCACATCACGTAGCACCGCAGGTCCGGAAGACTGCACCCCACATCTGTTTCCCTAACACAAGGAAGTCACATCATGTACCACTGCAGGTCTGGTAGACTGCACCCCCAAACACAAAGTCACATTACGTACCCCTGCAAGCCCGGCATACTGCACACCCCGATTTGTGGCCCCCCAAGACAAGGAGGTCACATCACGTACCCCCACAGACTGTACCCCACATCTGTGCCCCCCCAACACAAGGAGGTCCCACCACGTACCCTCGCAGGTCCGATAGACTGCACCCTACATCTGTGTCCCCCCCCAAGACAAGGAGGTCACATCACATACCCCCACAGACTGTACCTCACATCTATGCCCCCCAGCACATGGAGATCACATCACGTATCACAAAAGACTGCACCCCATATCTGTGCCCCCCAATACAAGGTAGTCATATCACAGACGCCCGCAGGCCTAGCAGACTGCACCCCAGATCTCCCCCCCCCCAAGACAAGGTGGTCACATCACGTACCCCCTGCAAACTGCACCCCACATCTGTGCCCCCCAACACAAGGAGGTCCCATCACGTACCCCCACAGACTCCACCTCACATCTGTGCCCTCCAACACAAGGAGGTCCCATCACGTACCCCCGCAGACTCCACCTCACATGTATGCCCCCCAACACTAGGAGGTCCCATCATGTACCCCGGCAGACTGCACCCTACATGTATGCCCCCCAACACTAGGAGGTCCCATCATGTACCTCGGCAGACTGCACCCCACATCTGTGCCCCCCCCCCCAACACAAGTAGGTCACATCACGTACCCACAGCAGGTCCGGCAGACTGCAGCCTACATCTGTGCCCCCCAACACAAGGTCGCATCACGTACCCCTGCAGGTTCGGCAGACTTTACCCCACATTTGTGCTCCCAAATACAAGTAGGACACATGGACCCCGGCAGACTCCACCCGACATTTGTGCCAACACAAGAAGTTCACATCACGTACCCCCGCTGGCCTGACAGACTGCACCCCAAATCTGTGCCTCCCCGAAGACAAGGTCACATCATATACCCCCGCAGACTGCACCCCACAACTTTGCCCCCCAGCACAAGGAGGTCACATCACATACCACCGCAGACTGCACCCCATATCTGTACCCCCCAACACAAAGAGGTCACATTACGTACCACCGCAGGCCCGGCAGATTGCACCCCACATCTGTGCACCCCCAAGACAAGGAGGTCACATCACTTACACCCACAGACTGTACCCCACATATGTGCCCCCAAAACAAGGTGGTGACATTAAGTGCCCTCGCATGAGCGACAGACTTTACCCCACATTTGTGCCCCCAAATACAAGTAGGACATATGGACCCCGGCAGACTCCACCCCACATTTGTGCCCCCCAACACAAGAAGGTCACATCACGTACCCTGCAGGCCTGGCCTACAGCACCCCACATCTGTGCCCCCTAACACAAGAAGGTCACATCACGTACCCCCACAGCACTGGCAGACTGCACCCCACATCTGTTCCCCCCGCCCCCCAAGACAAGGAGGTCACATCAAGTACCCCCGCAGACTGTACCCCACATATGTGCCCCCAAAACAAGGTGGTGACATCACACATCACGTGCACTCGCAGGACCGGCAGACTGCACCCCACATCTATGCCCCTCAACACATGGAGATCACATGTACCACTGCAAACCCAGCAGATTGCACCCCAGATCTGTGCCCCCTCAAGACAAGGTGGTCATCGAATATCCCCGCAGACTGCACCCCACATCTGTGCCCCCCCCAAGACAAGGAGGTCACCTCACATACCCCCGGCAGACTGCACACCACATCTATGCCCCCTAACAGAAGGGGGTCACATCATGTACCCCTTGAGGACTGGCAGACTGCACCCCATCTGTGCCCCCCTCCCAGAAGACAAGGAGGTCACATCACGTACCACCCACAGACTGTACCCCATATCTGTTTTCCCCCCCCCCCAACACAAGGTCGTCAAACCACATACCACCGCAAGTCCGGTAGACTGCCCCCTACATCTATGCCCCCCAGCACATGGAGATCACATCACGTACCACCGCAGACTGTAACCCACATCTGTGCCCCCCAACACAAGGTCACACGACGTACCACCGCAGGTCCGGTAGACCACACCCCACATCTGTGCCCCCCAACACAAGGTCACACCACGTACCACCGCAGGTCCGGTAGACCGCACCCCACATCTGTGCCCCCCAACACAAGGTCACATCACTTACCCCCGCAGGTCTGGTAGACTGCACCCCACATCGGTGCCCCCCCAACACAAGGAGGTCCCTTCACGTACCCCCGCAGACTCCACCTCACATCTGTGCCCCCCAACACAAGGAGGTCCCATCACGTACCCCCGCAGACTCCACCTCACATCTGTGCCCCCCAACACAAGGAGGTCCCATCACGTACCCCCGCAGACTCCACCCCACATCTGTGCCCCCCAACACAAGGAGGTCCCATCACGTACCCCCGCAGACTCCACCCCACATCTGTGCCCCCCAACACAAGGAGGTCCCATCACGTACCCCCGCAGACTCCACCTCACATCTGTGCCCCCCAACACAAGGAGGTCCCTTCACGTACCCCCGCAGACTCCACCTCACATCTGTGCCCCCCCAACACAAGGAGGTCCCTTCACGTACCCCCGCAGACTCCACCTCACATCTGTGCCCCCCAACACAAGGAGGTCCCATCACGTACCCCCGCAAAATCCACCCCACATCTGTGCCCCCCAACACAAGGAGGTCCCATCACGTACCCCCACAGACTCCACCTCACATCTGTGCCCTCCAACACAAGGAGGTCCCATCACGTACCCCCGCAGACTCCACCTCACATCTGTGCCCCCCAACACAAGGAGGTCCCATCACGTACCCCCGCAGACTCCACCTCACATCTGTGCCCCCCAACACAAGGAGGTCACTTCACGTACCCCTACTGGTCCAGGAGACTACCCCCCAACACAAGGAGGTCCCATCATGTACCCCCGCAGACTCCACCTCACATCTGTGCCCCCCAACACAAGGAGGTCCCATCACGTACCCCCGCAGACTCCACCTCACATCTGTGCCCCCCCAACACAAGGAGGTCCCTTCACGTACCCCCGCAGACTCCACCTCACATCTGTGCCCCCCAACACAAGGAGGTCCCATCACGTACCCCCGCAGACTCCACCTCACATCTGTGCCCCCCAACACAAGGAGGTCCCATCACGTACCCCCGCAGACTCCACCCCACATCTGTGCCCCCCTCCTAACTCCCAACACAAGATGATCACATCGCATTACCCCCGCAGTGTCCGGCAGACTCCACCCCACATCTGTGCCCCCAACACAAGGAGGTCCCATCATGTACCCCCGCAGACTCCACCTTACATCTGTGCCCCCCAACACAAGGAGGTCCCATCATGTACCCCCGCAGACTCCACCTTACATCTGTGCCCCCCAACACAAGGAGGTCCCATCACGTACCCCCGCAGACTCCACCCCACATCTGTGCCCCCCAACACAAGGAGGTCCCATCACGTACCCCCGCAGACTCCACCTCACATCTGTGCCCCCCAACACAAGGAGGTCCCATCACGTACCCCCGCAGACTCCACCTCACATCTGTGCCCCCCAACACAAGGAGGTCACTTCACGTACCCCCACTGGTCCAGGAGACTACCCCCCAACACAAGGAGGTCCCATCATGTACCCCCGCAGACTCCACCTCACATCTGTGCCCCCCAACACAAGGAGGTCCCATCACGTACCCCCGCAGACTCCACCTCACATCTGTGCCCCCCAACACAAGGAGGTCCCATCACGTACCCCCGCAGACTCCACCTCACATCTGTGCCCCCCAACACAAGGAGGTCCCATCACGTACCCCCGCAGACTCCACCTCACATCTGTGCCCCCCAACACAAGGAGGTCCCATCACGTACCCCCGCAGACTCCACCTCACATCTGTGCCCCCCAACACAAGGAGGTCCCATCACGTACCCCCGCAGACTCCACCTCACATCTGTGCCCCCCAACACAAGGAGGTCCCATCACGTACCCCCGCAGACTCCACCTCACATCTGTGCCCCCCAACACAAGGAGGTCCCATCACGTACCCCCGCAGACTCCACCCCACATCTGCGCCCCCCAACACAAGGAGGTCCCATCATGTACCCCCGCAGACTCCACCCCACATCTGTGCCCCCCAACACAAGGAGGTCCCATCACGTACCCCCGCAGACTCCACCCCACATCTGTGCCCCCCAACACAAGGCGGTCACTTCACGTACCCCCACTGGTCCAGGAGACTGCACCCTATCTGTGCCCCCCCCAAGACAAGGAGGTCACATGTACCCCGGCAGGCTCCACCCCACATCTGCACCCCCCAATAGAAGGAGGTTACATCACATACCCCCTGCAGGTCTGGCATATTGTACCCCATATCTGTGCCCCCCAACACTAGGTTACATCACATACCCCCCGCGGGCCCGGCATATTGTACCCCATATCTGTGCCCCCCAATACTCAGCCATCCTATCCGCTTACTGCATATTTCCTCATCCGCTGCACCGGCGGTCCCCATTGTGATTCTCTGTGCCCCCCAACAACTACTTGTGCCCCCCATATGAGGCTTTGCCTGCCATCCCCCCTATTTGAGGGTGTCCCTCCTCCCCCCCTGACATGCTGCCTGCACCCCAAGACATGTCCCCTCCTGCCCCCCACCCCCGGCGTCCCCCGCACCCCTAGACCCTCCCCCGCCCCACTAGGGGGCCCCCTCACATGTTTGGAGCACACGTTCCCTGCCCCCAGCCCAAGTGTCGGACGATTGCACGCCCCACCCACCTCCGGGTGTTGTGCACGTTACAGGGGCGCCCTCCTGCTGGTGGCCCGCTCCTGCAGCCCTCCCACCCGCACCGCTCTCTTTGCCGCCGTGCCTCCATACCTTCACGGGCTCCGCTCCCCACCCCTTGGCGGGTGTTTTCCCAACCCCCCTCTTCGGCCAACGTACAGTGACTACCAGCGAGCCGCAGTCTCTCTCTCCTCTCCAGCCACAGTCTCTGGCGCAGCCGCACTCTCGTGAGGTCTCTCTACCGCCGTCTCTCGCTGTCTCACGCACTCAGTCGCTCTCTCTCAGGCGCGCCCCCGCTGCGGTCCCTTTAAGCGCGATCTCAAAACCTGTAGCAGGACTAAGCGCGTGTCCGCGGGCGGGGCGTGGCCGAGGGCAGCAGGAGGCGGGGCTTTAGCCCTCCAGTAATTAGCTGATAGCTCGGCTGAGAAAACGTTTGGGGAAGGCGCATGCGCAGTGAGGGCCTCTGTCCCTTTTGATGCGGACTGCCGGGGCCTTCTCTGGCGGTGCTCCCCGGGGGGGGTGGCGGGATGTCAGCGGGCTGACACCACAGATAGGAGTGGGCATGCATTGAAGCACACTAACCCCTAGGAGGAAGCGTGCAAAGCAATATTAGTCTTAGCTTATTTTTCGTTTTACTTCCATTTTCAAAAAAATCATTACCTTATGGTTCCATTTAACCCCTTAGTGTGCAGCCTATTTGTGGCTTAGGGCTTATTCACACAAACGTATTGGTGCTGCTTTAGGTTTCGCGGCTTTGGTCACACTGAGCGGTTTTTGGGGTTTTTTGCGAGCGCATTTTTGTCACGCAAATAAAAAAACCGCAGCATGCCCTATTGTGGGTATTACGCCCCAACTAGCCCATATTACACTTAATTGGCCATTGAAATCAAAGGGCGCAGCCTTTTTTGTGCAAGTAAATATGCAGGGCATGCAAGCGCAAAAAATACAGTAACATACGCAGATGCACATGAAAACGCACCGACGATCGTACATACGCAGCGCAAAAGCACACGTAAATACGCCCGTGTGAAGCCGGCCTTAAGGACCGAGCAATTGTCATTGCAAGAGCCATAAGGCTGGCATCACACAAATGGAAGCGTGATTGTGCGCGCCAAAAACTGCGTTTTTGCACACAGAACGAGCACTTTCTACATGCGTATCGGCGCACTTCTCTGTACCCTTTCTGTCCGCAGGACCGATTCTTTTTTGTGCAGCAAACGCATCGATTGAAAATGGCTAATTTGTTCTAGATGTGTTCTTTTACCAGCGGAATTATGCAGCATTTCACGCATTTATTTTTTAGTCCCTCATGGGGACTTGAAGTTGCGATAGTTCGATGGCTAGGATAGTACACTGCATTACTTACGTAGTGCATTCTACTAAGCCTGTGACAGCAGCCTGTTAGATTCTGTTGTAATAGGCTGAGTTACATGGTGGACATGAAGACCTTTGTCAGGGTTCTGGTTGCCATGGGAATCCATTGTTACCTTGCAATCACACTGCGGGGTGCCGATGGGTGACAGAAGGATTCCACTCCCCCTGTCATGTGCTTACATGCTCCAGTTGCTATTGATTGGGGTGTGTGAAGGGTTAAACTGCCAGGATCTGAGGTTTCTCCGCATCTGGCAGTTAGAGCAGGAGCCTGTCTGTCAGTAGTCCGCTAACCCACCGTCACCTGGAAGACTGCAGCGTCACATGAGGCCTCTGGGATCCACTGGCTCAGGTTAAAGGACTGGGCCCCAGGGGCTCTATTACCATTAGGGGACATTTTTTTTTTTTACATCTGGTGAGGTCAGTGGCGTAGCTATTACTTTTGATATACTGTATGGGGGTTTAGTTACCTTAAATTAAAAGGGTATTCCAAGCTTTAAAAATTCATGGCATATCCTCAGCATAGGCTATCAATATCTGATTGGTGGGGGTCCATCGTTCAGGATCCTCACTGATCACTTCGTCAGTGTCAGAGGCAAACATTGAAGAAGCTGCATTGCTGGCATGAGCGTTGCAGCCCCTTCAATCAGTTGATCAGCAGAGGTCCACAGCAGTGAACACCTACTATGAGATATTTATGGCCTATCCTGAGAATAGACCAGTCATTTTTAAAGTCTGCTTAAGCCCTTTAAGGGGGAACTATTACTTTGAGGGTACAGAGGAATCACTGTTTGGTGGCTCTGTTATTTTCTGGGGGCATCTGTTACTTGGGGTTTAGTCATTTATAGGGGGCACTATTACTTTGAGGGGCAAATAAGGCAGTGGGAGTAGTGACAGAATGGGGAGAATGCACAGATATGAGTCGTGACTGGAAGAGGTCTTCATGGTGGTCTGGGCCCAGATAGAGAAGAAAAGGGAGACTAATCAGAGGAGGTAATGTGATCACTGCAGGTAACTGCACTATAATCACTATCACTGTGTACAACTGCATTCTGACTATTAACCACTTAGTGACGGCCCCATTGCCTTTTTACTCCATGGCTTTAATCCTCAGGGACGTGAAAACATGCTTCCTCTGAGGATTACAGCCACGTGGGCTGTGGAGGTGACAGCTCCATGCTGTTGGTTCCCAGAGGTAGCTGACAATCTGGAGCTGTCATGGGGGGGGGGGGGGGGGGCGCGCCAACTCCACCCCTGTGATGCGATCGGTGCTATCCAATGGATACTCGCCCCCGTCCTCCGAGATGTCCCGTGGCGATCTGGTCCTTCCACGACCTTACGTCATCTTCAACGCATGCATGCACTGAAGGGCTCGCGCCCCGGGAGATTTAAAATCCCTCTGCTCCCTGCTAGCATGTGTACCCGGGAGCAGAGAGATATCAGCGGGAGCCGCTGTATGCGGTTTCCAGTCACAGGATCACAGTTATCCAATGGATAACAGTTATCATGTAAATTTAAAAAAAAGTTTTAAAAAGTGTAAAAAAAAAAAAAAGCAAAAATAAGTTTAAAAAGTTTAACTTTCATCTCCTCTCACAGATCATATCTGTGAGGGAGGATGACATTACGTACCTAAGGCCCCCAGATTTCTCCGCGGACCTTACCCCGACTTCTTTGCACTCGCCCGTCACCAAAATGGCGAAAGCATGCACAAAAGCTGCGGGTTGCCTGGGTTCTTTAAAATCTCCCTGCTCCTGGCTACCAAATGTAGCCAAGAGCCTGGAGATTTCACGGGGGGCCGCGGTATGCGGTTCCTGGTCACGTTATTGCCGCTATCCAATGGATAACAGTGATAACGTAAAAGTAAAAAAAAGGTTAAATTTCACCTCCCGTCACGGTTCCGATCCATGAGGAGATGTGAAATTACTTACCTAAGGCCTCCAACGATGTCCCCCGACGGGATCTTTATCCGTGGACCTTTCCCCAACTTCGGCGCATGCGTCTGCTGGCAAAGTGGCGGACACAAGCTACGAAGCTGGGGAGGGCATTATCCAACGGATAATGGTGATCACGTAAAAGTTTAAAAAGATGAAGTTTAATGCTCCTTTCGGTTTGGGCCCCGATGTGCATACGGACGTAAGATTAGGGCCACAACGGGTATGTTTCTGAACATAGGACAAACAGGGATCCATTTTGGGGTGCAAGTCTTCATTAATATGTCAGCTGTGCTAAAAAAACTTTTCTTAAATGACACAATTGCCAAAAAACTGAAAATCGTAATTTTTTCCTTCTGCTTTGCTCAGATTCATTCAAAAACTGTGGGGTCAAAATACGCAGTACACCTAGATGAAGTCGTTAAGGGGTCTAGTTTTCAAAATAGGGTCATTTGTGGGGCATCTCTGTCATTATGGCAGTTCAAGGGGTCTACAAGTGGGCAATGGGGGCCTAAAACGCCTTCAAGCAAAATGTCTGTTCTGAAAGCCACTGGCTGCTCCTTTCGGTTTGGGCCTTGTTGTGCATACGGACATAATATTAAGGTCCCAACGGATATGTTTCTGAACATAGGACAAACAGGGGTATCTATTGGGGGGGGGGGCAAAACCTCATTTTCATGTGAACTATAGAAAAAATGTGTCTTTAAAATGACATATTTGCAAAAAGAGGAAATTTTATTTTTTCTCCTCTAATTTGTATTAACTCCTGAAAAAAACTGTGGGGTCAAAATACTCCTGACCCCCCTCAGTGAATACATTAAGCGGTGTAGTTTTTAAAATGGGGTCATTTGTGGGGGCATCTATCATTCTGACACCCATGAGCCTTTCCAATCTTGGCTTGGTGTCGGAAAACAAAGTGTTTCTCAAAATGTTAATAATCAATGTTAAATTTGTACAACTCCTAAATGGTTAAAAAATCTGAGGTTTTTCCAATGTGCGTCCAGAATAAAGTAAGCAGATGAAAATATATATCTCATCAAAAATTTGTACAGCATGTTCACACATATTTGAGATATTGTAATTGAAAATGTGAAAAAATGTCCATTTTTTTAAACTTTTCCCAATTTTGGCGCTTTTAATAAATATACACAAATTCTATCTCTCTGTTTTTACCACCTAAATGAAGTACAACATGTGGCGAAAAACAATGTCAGAATCACATGGATATGCAAAACCTTTACGGAGTTATTCTATGTTAAAGTGACACGCGTCAGATTACCAAAATTTGGCTCCGTCACTAAGGCGCAAACAGGCTTGGTCACTAAGGGGTTAAGAGGTTAACACAACCACCAAATATGAAGTAGAGAGACAACTTGTTTATGACATCTCCAGCACATTTTGGAGTGTTGTGGTGACATTACCATCTATATGACGTTTTCTGCTAGCCTCCAAATGGTTTGAACAGTGAGAGGATTCAAAACTAAGCTGAAACGCCAGTGACCATTGATCTACTTTAGAAGATTCCTGAAGTTCTTCCTCCCATCAAGTTCTAAAAGGAAGTATAGGTGAAGAAAGGCTCAATGATAGTGACGCATATTCCCCTGTAATACCCAAAATATATAAATAGGATTTATATTTTGTAAGGAAAGTTATATTAGGGGGAGGAGGGGGGGGGTTATAATGTCGAAGTTGCAAATATTTATAAAACTCCTTATGAAGCAGCTGAAATGATTCATACCCAACATTGAAGTTTATGTCTGGGTTCATTAATTGAATTACCTCTAAAGGCAATTTAAGAATTCTGAGAGGTAGGAGATCAAGATTCAAAGTCGCCCTTTTCCAGATAGATAAAGTAGCGGATATTGTAAGAAAATTAGGTGTAGGGAATTTTTTAGTCTACAGACCCACAACAGATTTAAAAGTTTAGGGTAGTCAGTAATGCTTGACTCAATGTTAACCCACTTCTCCTGTTGTCACAGCCCGATCCTCTCCGCTCCACCAGCACTTTTGAGTCCATATCACTGCAGTCCCAACAGTGATGTACTACCCAGCTTGACTGATGAAGGGGTTCACCCCGAAATGTGTTTCTTTTTCTGCTTTTTAATTCATCTAATAAAAGAGAAGTTGGATATTTCATCCCATTGTCTTACGACTGTTATTGGAGAGTACCGCCGAAATACCAGTTGTTTTTGTCTTTGCAATGTTTTGAAAAGTCATCTAACCACCAGCTTTTCAGATGGTCAAGTAAAATGGCGTAGTAATCATTTTTCATATATGGACATCCCAAGCATCTCTGAGAGGGATGAAGATGTAGAATCTTGGCAGATACCCTCGCCTTTCGATTGCACCAAATAAAACACATTAATACATTCTGTATTCTATTCAGAATGGTGTTTGGTATATTTATGGGGAGATTGCGAAATAAGTACAGGATTTTGGGAAGTAGTAATATTTTAGCAATAGCAATACAAGCTATTCAGGAAATCATTAGCTTAGTATAATTTTTAATATCTTTTCCAAGAATGATAGTAAAGCTTTGAAATGAACAGGTCCTAAATAGAGATGAGCGAGTGTACTCGGATAAGCACTACTCGCTCGAGTAATTTGCTTTATCCGAGTATCGCTGTGCTCGTCCCTGAAGATTCGGGTGCCGCTGCGGCTGACAGGTGAGTCGCAGCGGGGAGCAGGGGAGAGCGGGCGGGAGAGAGGGAGAGAAAGATCTTACCTCCGTTCCTCCCCGCTCTCCCCTGCAGCTCCCCGCTCCGTGCCGGCACCCGAATCTTCAGGGACGAGCACAGCGATACTCGGATAAAGCAAATTACTCGAGCGAGTAGTGCTTTTCCGAGTACGCTCGCTCATCCCTAGTCCTAAATGATGACCAGGGAAAGTTAACATAATACCCAGATAGGGAATTTGTCCTTCTGAACATTTGTATGGAAAATTTTTGTCATTTTACTTCAGTGGTTGCGGGAATTCCCATACTAAGAATTAAAGATTTGGAGGCATTAATTTTATAATTATTTACCAAGCCAAATTTCTCAATTATATTGGAAACTGTACTACAATTCTGGAGACTTTAAACTTAGGATTACAAAAGGCCAATGCGGATTTCAGTATTCCCTATGGCAATGCCAGAAATGTGAGGATGAGCAAATCATTTGGGCGAAGGGCTCCATCATCAGAGCAAATAGTCCTGCCGATAGCAGGCATCCCTGACGCGTTCCATTAGAGATGGATTGGAGATTGAGCTACAATTGAATACCTAGGCTGATGGAAAAGAGCACAAAAACCATTATAGAGGAGAGCAGAGAGCCCCTAAAGAAGAATTTCCAAAGCACCTCCCTGAGATTGCCCAATGTACATGGTCGAATGCCTTCTCTGCATCCAAGGTAAAGAGCAGAAAAGGCATTCCCCAAACCAACACTGTAGAAACAGTGTCAATAAAGTGACGTGTACCATCCACTGTCTAGAGTCCCTTGATAAACCCTAAATGATTTTTATTAATTAAGTTTGGCATGACCTCTGAGAATCTATTGGCTAATATTTCAGCGTATAACTTGAAGTCTGTATTTAAAAGGAGAATAGGTCTAAAATTAGGTGGACAGTCTGGGACTCTACCAAGCCTAGGTAAAGTAATAACGAGTGCCTTCTGCATTTCTGGCTGAGTTTGACCCTTAGTATCTAGTTCATTAAATACTTTGGCTAAATAGAGGGCTAGAGTGAGTCTATAGACTTTGTAATTCTCATTCGTAAGGCCACCAGGGCCTGGGGATTTGTTGGATTTGACAGATTTAATGACTTCCAAAACTTCAGCTGCATTGAATGATTGAGATAGGGTATGCAAATCAGATGTAGATAATGATAGTAGCTGGATTTATTGTATTTAAAAAATTTACTTGTACATATGTCTTTAGGTGTAGGTTAGGTAGTAGAAGGGTTGTCAATTAAGTTGTAGAATGACTTAGACCCCATTTACACTGATATGATCGCTCAAAAATCGCTCAAACTACAGTTTCAGTGACAGTTTTGAGCGATCACCTTTGCATAGTCTATAGTAGCTAATTAGCTACTAAAGAGCTATGGCGATCACTTGGCGAACAATACAGCTGTTTTGCATAAGCAAACAACTACATTGTTCTTCACGCTTACAGCTGGTGTCCCGCTGTGAACTACCAGCGGGACACGAGCTGAAAGAATCTTATCAGCTCTGCAGACTGTGATAACAGCCGGCATCTGTTAAGAGTTCTAACAAACTAGAATTGAGCAAGGAACGAATCGTGCACGAAAACTGCACGATGTCCGCTCATTTAGACGCAACGGTTATCGCTCAAAAGACGGCTTTGAGCGAAGCTTGATTGAGAATCGTTGTGTCTAAATGGGCCTTTATAATAGTTTGCTAATGTATCCACAATACCCTGGGGGTTAAAAGCCTTGTTGTTTTGGGGGTCATGCATAAAGGGTATGCTGAATTTAGTTGAACACGTTTTGGCTTGGTTCCCTAATGTGGCTCCTGGTTTGCTACCATGCCAATAATAAGTCATTCTTAATTTTCTAAGGGTGTCGTGTTCATAAATCTGAAGTCCTTGATGTACAGCAGCTATTTTTTTAGTTCCATCTGAAGAGTAGGATATTTTATTCAGTCTATGCTATGTACAAAGTTGTGATTGTAGTGATAGTAGTAGTGCGTTTCCATGTTTTGGGTTTTTTTTCATGACGCTTTTTTAAGAAAATGGGTCTCTTACAAATGCTTTGTAGTCTCGCCACTGGGTGGAATCAGAAATCTCACCATTATCATTGAGTTCAAAGTAATCTAAAAGTGATTGTAGTGAATGAGGGGCATACTTAAGATGTTGTAAAACATAATTGTTAAAACGTTAAACTGTAACGGGGATTGGCTAACTTGTCCCTGAACCGACATAGCTAAGGGCCATGGTCTGACCATGATAAGGTGCCTATAGTTGTAGAACTGACGTTACCAAGAAGATTTTGTCTACCACCATAAAGTCAATCTAGCTATAAACCTTGTGACGGTGTGAAAAAAATGTGTCATCGAATTCAGTTGGGTGTTGGCGTCGCCAAATGTCAAATAGATTATTATTATTGAAAAGAGAAATAGATGTTGGTTGGTTAGTAGGTTTGGTAGTAGAGGAGTCCATAGAATGGCAGAGAGTTTTATTAAAGTCGCCCGCTAATAAAGAGCCTGCGTTGTCGATTTATGATTGAAAGAGTTTTTGATAAATATAAAAGTTGTCTAGAATTAGTAACATACCCCGAAGCTACAGCAAAAATAGCATTATAGTTGGAGCAAACCACAATGATATATCGGCAACAATCCCCTTTAGGCCCAATGTCCACGGGCGGACTTGAATTGTGGAATCCACATGCGGCACCGATAGGGAAACATGGGCGTCCGCAGATGAATTAAAGCATGCGGATTTGATTTGCAGATCTTTGAATGCGGAAATCAAATCACAGCATGCTCCATTTCAGTGAGGTTCCCGCCCGGACGGCTTCCGCACACATCCGCAGTAGAGAAAAAAGAAGACCAGGATGGGTAAGCTGGGTCCTCCGCCATGGCCAGGGTCGGATTCCGATTCGGTCATGGACATGAGTCCTTATGAAGGAGAATGCCATTGTATCTTTAACAGCCACAGATACATGCGTATCTGCATATATGCGTTGCTGGAGAGAAGAAAATATGGGGGCATTGTCTACGATTTAATCTACAAGCATCTCCCTTATTTCATTGTGTTTCTTGAACACATAAAATATCGGCATTTGTCAGACGAGCCTTTTCCCATAACATTAAGCTTTTAAATACCATTATAAGAAAATCAAGAGAGATTCTATTTAGGCTAAGAGGGAACCTGGAGGGTCCTCACCCGAAAGATTACCTCTCTTTCAGTATTTCCTCTAGCCTCCCTCCAGCCAAAGTGCAGCAGATTTAGGCTCAGTTCACACGGGTCGTATTCTTGGTGTAAATCTCTCAGTTTTGCCGCAGTGAAAAAATGCAAGATTTTCGCCGGGAAAGTGCAGCTTCAAAACCCGTGGTACTTAGCATGCTTTTCTGTTGCGGCCGGCTTTCCCATAGAAGAGAACGTGATCGCAGCATAAAATAAAAAGAATGGACATGCTGCGTCCCGGGAATCCGCGCCGCAGCGCCAGCTTTGCCACAACAGATTTGCCACCCCGTGTGGACGAGATTTTTGACAAATCTCGTCTACATGGCTGGCTAACCCCGGGATTCGCCGCCGCAAATCTGCACGGGAATTGTATGCTAAAGTACTCAGACTAATTTGCAATGAAAAATAATATAGCATCAATAAATCGAACCATAAGCCCTACAACACGGGCTAAGAAAATGAACCTACAGAATAACAGAGTAACTGGTATGTATGTTAGCATAGTCCTGGTAGGGAACTGGATTTACTAGTTAGCAGTAGGTTACGTGCCAGATACAGCAAGATTAACAGACAGACGACCCAACTGAAAAAAGAAACCTCAAATATTATAATTGTTGGATGCCACTCCTATGCATTGTAGTGAGTAGAATAAAAGTAATTTAGGGTGACGTAGGAGCTTTTGGACCACTCTTCACGGACGGATGGAGAACTTTTCTGCCTGCATCGTCCAATCGATTCCTCCTGCGAGATGAGATTCCAATGTTTGCAGAGTTGTAAAGCTTCTTCTGGTGACTGTGCAAGAAATTTGGAACCATTTTTCGTAATAAGCGTCACCGGAAAGCCCCACTGGTATGCAATGCTGTTTTCTCCTAATCTATTGGTACCTAATGCAAATGCTCTTCTGCGTGAAAACGTTGTTGCAGATAAATCAGCAGAAAGTAGGATATTTTTAAATCGCTCTGGGATCGCAGGAGAGTCCAGTGACCTCCACGGATTGTCATTTACATGAAAAAATGTATAGGGCAATAACATTCCTTGGTATGGATGTAGGAAGGGATTTAGGCTTGGGGAGCCTATGTGATCGATTGATTGTTGGGTCGTACTGGATGCCATCAGGGAGCGAGGCGGTAAAGAAATCAGTATTGTAGTCCTTAAGCTCTTCTATTTCAACCAACCCAGGGATGCCTCTTAACCTTTTCCAATCCTATTTTGGATTCAGGGTTTCCTAAAAGGCTTTCTCTTTTTGTTGTTATACAACAGTGCCATCTGCTGGCTAAAGCCAGTGTTTACGCGCCAGAGAGGCTCCGACAGCAGAGTGGCTGGCAATAGATGGTAAGAATACCCTGTTGGACGTGTTTCAATCAGAATGTAGGAAGATGTCAGACAGTGGATTGGAAAGGGTTAATCTAATATTGGTCCTTCTGAATCTGTCCTCGACGATTTTTAATTTTATGACTTCTGATTCACCCCTTCATGGAGTTGGCTATATGAATAAGCTCATTATGAGCGGATGTCAGTTTAGCCAATACGAGAGTTGCTATCGCCAATAGATGTAATGAAAGAAAGGCTTGTTGTATATCCTTTTGGATAGAGAGCTTAAGATCTGCAAGCAATGAGCGCATGTTTGCTTCAGGGTGCGTTCACACGAGCGTAGGCGTATTTACGTTCGCACGTGCGCAGCGTTTAATCGCCGGAAAGAAAGTTTTTCGGCGATCATGACCAGAGCTAGAAAGCGTATTATCGTTTGTTCCTACTTTGCAAACTATCTTTTCGGCCATCGAATATGCGTTGGCGCGTATTTCGGTCGCATATGTTCCGTTTTTTTTAGGGTTGCCGTTTTTACGCGCCGTAAAATCGCCCGTGTGAACGAATACATTCGAAACGATCGCCTCAGATGGTCACGTATATACGATTGGGCGCAAAAACGCGCCGTTTATGCGCTCGTGTGAACGCACCCTCAGTAATAGGTGCATCAGAACTAATCTGCAGATTCATATGCCTTTGAGGTGCACTAACAATAAAGGTTCCTTTATCCTTTGCCAAGGAGTGTGGAGTAGGAGGCAGTAAATGGGTTAATGCTATTGGGCTGCTTGTGGCATCCTCATCAGAAGGCTCTCCTGCAGCAGTATATATTGCTGCCTCATATAAGGGTGTCTACCCACTACAGTTCTGTTTTACTGCGTTTTTTTTTTCTCCAGGGGTCTATGGGACTTGTTAATGTTAAAATCGCATTGCGTAAAATCGCGATTTCGTGGTAAATTGCGATTTTGCCGCGATGCGTTTTTAACATTAGAAGGCCCCATGGACACCTGGAAAAAAAACGCAGCAAATTCGCAAACGCTAGTGGGTAGTCACCCTAATGCTGTATGGATGGAGAACTGCTTACTGATGAAGTCAGCATCAGCAGTGCCTCGGAGGATAAGCGGCGGTTCACTTACCACTGGTGAGCGTCTAGGAGAGACAATGCTGTCACTGGGCAGCAGTATTTTGGACTGCCTCGCTGGCTGGAAGGAACCACATCAGTGGGCTTTTCTTATTTTTGCAGCATGATCTTATTATCGCGGTCTGGATGTCAGCGCTGTCAGGGATACAGGAGGTGAGGAGCAATTCAGGTAAGGCGGGTCTCTCCCTCCGGTTTTTGCCATTTACAGCTGTGTATGCTGCGCGAAGGGACTATGCATCCTCTGTCATATGTTGCTATCCACATACCCCTGAGCCGCTGCTCTTAAGCCTGCTGTGTTATAGCAGTTGTCTTACAGATATGCCATTTCTGATATATTATATTATTGTAGTGGCCCGGGGTTAACGGGGCCCCTCTATAATGTATGTATGCACTTGTCTCGTGCCTATGTATTGTCACTGTCTTTCATGTTGCAGGAATATGATGTGTATTGCATAGCTGCAGCACTGAATGAGTTAACTGTGAGAGGTCTGAGAAATGTATCTTGTTGTTTGTCACGTGATCGTGCTTCTTATATGTGATTGCAAGGTGTCTGCAAGCCAGTCTGAGCTGCTGCTCTGAGGCGCAAGGGTGCCACACAGATACCTTCACTTCTGTTTGGTTAGGTATCCTCAGCCTTCCTTGGACCTGCTTTACCCAGGAGATGCCAGTGGTGCCCAGAACCACTAAAGGAGAGAGAGAGTGGATCCGCCATGCAGCGTGGAGTGCAAAATGTGAGTGCCTACCCGTAGAGAGCTGGCGAGTTTAAAGGAGTTTGTACCAAGACCAGAACCCTACAGATAACTAGGACTGTAGCTTCTTCCGCTATCCTGTGATTTTCTTCCCTGTTGCACCCCTTTGTGATTTCTGCGCCATTATTCCTGCTGGCGTGACGTTATGCCTTTGGTTGGACTGTAAATAGCTTCTTTCAAGTAAACAAGCACTGCCGACCGTTCCCGGCTTCGCTATTTAAAGTTTCCTCTGTGTGTGGACAATTTAATCCATCATCCGGATTCACAGCAGAGGAAGGAACGGTGCGGTGGCATCACTCGTGACAAAAGACTGTTAAGGTAAGCCACGTATTGGGTTACCCCCGTGCAAGTCCCCTCCAGCGGCAACTGGGACAAGTCCCGTGCTACCCTCAGGGTACAGCCCTGTGACAAGGCCCAAACTCTACCCCGCTGTCTCCTAGGCTGGGGCCCGCTCCTCGGATGCTGCATTATGTTGTCTCGAGTGTATATATTTCTTTGTTTTCAGTGGGGTGGCCCAAGCTAAACTTTTGCATCGGGGCCTACCAGCCTTTAGCTGCACCCCTGGTCACTCCTATTTCCTTGTGAGCAAAATGTTCATTAGTTTTTTACTATATGTAACTTTCACTTTAGTCTGATCATCTACCCTCTTCTAAAGTGCTGTAGAATATATTGGCACTATATAATGATTACTGTTGGCACACATTAAGACAACCAATAGCTGGTATAAAGTTAGACAAACGCGTCTAAAGAGGCTCCAAATTTATTATCCAGCCACTTTGATAAATACGGTGCATCTTTAGAGGGCCTGCTGTAAGTTTACATTGTCAAATTAGATAGAATTTGTAACTCTGCCCCGAAGCGCCTGCTTACACTTTGGCATTTAAAGGTGTTCTCCCACAAACATAATTTAACCCCTTTGCACAGGATAGGTAATGACTATTTAATCAGTGGGGATCTGCCTACTGAGACCTCCACCAATCACGAGGTTCCTGTCCCTGGTGGTTAAGCTTGTGTATTACCCCTCCATTCATCTGTATGGGACTGCTGGAGATAGAAGACCGGTAGTGGGCAGACGTAACCACCGATCCATTTTCTCATGTTCGGTGGTGGTCTCAGTGGTTGGAACCCCACCAGATAGTTATTCCCTATGCACAGGGTAGGGTGAATAACATCTTCTTCTCACAAGTCCAACAAGACACAACCCTTGTCCATATAAGATTTTAATATAAACTCCTGTCCATATACCTCATAAGCATCTGCTGCTGTAGCAATGGCGAGGTATGGCTTTGCCATGATTTCCTCCAAGATTAACAGCTGATCACTAGGGGTATACAAGCGTGCCCCATAGCAATCAGCTAGCTCTATTCTCAGAGGGGGCTGTCATTAGGAGACAACTGCTTTAAGTGTGGGACAAATAGGTTACTAAGCCCGTCCCCTTGTAGTACCCTGCTCCAGTTAGAATGTCATCCTGCTCAAATACTGCAGAATTTCAGAGATCTACATCGCATCTCACCTGTTCACAGGTGAATCTGACATTACATCCCGTTACCCAATGAAAGGCGATAGCACTCATGCAAGAGTTCACCAATTTAAAGTAAATTCGCACACAGCAGATTTTCAGAAATTTTGGGAACTGAAAACCAGTTCTATTCATCTAAATGAAGTTGATTCTATAGCATTAAAGGGGTTTCTGGGCAAATAGGTCATCAATAGTTGATGGGATGGGGTCCACCCGGGATTGATTAGGCACTGCTGTCAGTGCCACAACACACAAGGACACCAAGTGGAAGCAGTTAGTTCCGACCCCTGCATAGTGGCCGGCATAGCTTCTATTAAAAGAAATAAGAGCTAAGCCTGCAGTTACGTTCATTGGCCACTACACAGGAGTTGGCGCTATCTGCTTCCGCTCCATACCCTTGTGTGTTCTGGTGCTGATAACGGGTGCCCAGTCAGCTGATTGGACTGAGTCCAGAGTCTATCAACTATGGATGATCTAGACTAAGGATAGGTCATCAATATTTGCCGGGAAAAACCCTTTAACGTGGATTTCTATAAGCTCCATTAATATAAATGGAACAGTCACACCAGAAGTTCTGGACATCAATATACCCTTAGGGCTCATTCACACGCCGTATGCATATAACGCTGTGTGAGCCGGCCTATCACAGCCCTACTCGCGCACACTATCATACGCAGTGACTAGTGACCGCTCTTAGCGGTGTTGCGTATTAAACGCCGCACAGTGTTTTATACACCTCCATAGAGAACAATAGGGCTGTGCACACATAATATGCAGTAAAATAGCACATGCTGCGTTCTTTTTTTACGTACTAAACAAATTTTAAAAAACGCTATTGTGAGTGGGTCAATGAAAATCAATGTATTTTCACTGACTCCATTCATCACGTATTACAGTCTTGGGAGTGACATCTCTCAAAGCACAAAACACACAATTTTCTTCCCTGTGTGAACGCACCCTCAGACTGGATTTACATTGGGGAGAACGATAGTGGTCCAAGAAAATCGGATTAATATCGCGCTCTTAAACCCGTTTTTTTTAATTGCAATGCATTTTGCAAGAAAAACGCCCTGCAAAACTGTACATACAATTTTCATGCGCATGAAAAAAATTGCATCTTGTTTGAAAACCTATAATGGAAAAAAAAACACATTGCACTTACATGCAAATCATATGGCACGCAAGTGCAATTTATTTACACGCTCTTAGGAAATAATGGACGATTCACGGCTAGAATCGCCCAAAAAGAGGACATGCTGCGCTTTTTCGATCTCACACTTATGCGCCATTTACACGGGACGATTATCTATCAAAAGGCTGAATTTGAGTGAAAATCATGCAGTATAAATGCACAATAAAAAAAAGAAAAAAAAAAACGGAAAAAAAAACGCTCATTTTTGGTTCCCAGGTTTTTAAAGCTGACTTAAAGCTGCCAACATAAAAACCATCACTGGATCGAGGGCTTATCGCTCAACGTAGACGCTCCCCGTGAGGCGCTAAGCCAGCGGTGAAGTCTTTTAGTGTACATGCTTTGCATGACTGCGAACGACCTTAGCGGTGACATCAGCGCTTGTGCAGTCTTTTACCAATAACACGGTCCTATGAAAGGGTGTGGGTTCTTTGCTGGAGAGGAGTGGAGGAGGATTTGAAATGTGCTTTTTCTCTTTAATGTCCTTGTAAACTTTAGTAAAGAAGATCTGCTTAAAAAATAACTAATTTTCCCTTTATGAACATAAAATACGATGCATCGGGATGCCTCTCCTGTAGCAGCCCATCGCCATAGGCCTGCACTCTGCAAACACAAAGAAAAACCTGATCCGGATCTGTCAGAAGCAAACAGACACTTAACCATGACAGAAGCCTCACTAGTCATCAGTTTGTGGATCGGTTAGGAAAAAAGAAAAGATCAAATCCAGGTTTTAACAGGATACTTACAATAAGATGTGAACCTAACCCTGCGCTGAAAGAAGAGAAGGGGGGGGGGGGGGGATCCACGTAACATTTTAGAATAAGCTATTGTGTGTACATGAGGAGCAGCACCATCTGACCATTACATAACGTGTACAAACACCAGTTTTCCCTTTTCTGCAAGCTCTCTCTCTAAGTTTCAGTCTTCCCTGAGCTGTTAGGTGGAGGCAAGCTACTATGATGGCTCCCGTACACTGCAGACATAGGGGAGCAGAATCTCTTTATTTTTCTTTCTCACATCCTCATAAGTAGCAGCAAATTGGAGGATATTAAACAAAAGTGCTAAGCGTGATTTCAGTACTTGTGGCACATCAAACACTTAGGATGCCTTCACACTGCAAGAGTGAGTGAAAATGCATGATTATAAAACCAATGAAAAAAAAATCGCAGCATATCTTACCTTTTTGCTATATTGCCCATTGTTTCCAATGGGGCCAACGGCAGCAGTGTCGGCCCTATTGAAAGCAATGAGAGAAGATCGGGATCCCCTGCTGCAGCTGTGAGAGCTGCAGCAAGGGATTCCTTGGATGAGAAACAGCTGGATGTGAAACCCCTCAATGCTGTCACATCCAGGGGTTTAATTTTGTTTACAGTGGGGCCAGTAGGAGCAGCGCTGGCCCCATTGAGAACATAGGAAGAACATCGCAATCTCCTGTCACTGCTGTGATTCCTTCATCCCCCCCCGGGGAGTCTCCTCACCTCTGAACAACTGTGACAGCAGCGGCAAGAGATCACGATCTTCTCCCTATGTTTTCAATGGGACCAATGCTGCTGCCGCTGGCCCCATTGCGGACAAAGTTAAACCCCTGGGTATGACAGCATACAGGGGTTTCACATCCAAGGAATCCCCTGCTGCTGCTGTCACAGATCACGATCTTCTCCCATTGCTTTAAATGGGGCTGGCGCTGCTGGTGCATTGACAGCAATGGGATGAAGGGATTCCCTGCAGTGATGCGAGGCTGTTTTCACATGAAAACGCCTCGCTGCCAAGGGTTTTAGAAGGTTTGCGAGAGCGATATCGGGCAGCGAATCACAGCCTGATATTGCTCTTGCCAGTGTGCAGGAATTCTTAGGCTGGGTTCACACGGGGCGGATTTGCCGCGGAAATTCCGTGCGGAATTTCGCCGCGGCAAATCTGCATGCGGCCACTCAGAAATCTCATCCACACGGGATGGCAAATCCGCTGCGGCTAAGCCGGCAGAAGCCGCTGCTGCTGAACGCATGTCAATTTTTTTTCCCGCTGCAGCCGCACTCTTCTCTTTGGGAGCACCGGCAGCAGCGAGGAGTGAGCGGCCGGGCCGCTTCTAAGCCGCCGTGGCTTTTTCTGCGGCGGAAATGTCACGGTTTGTGCTGCGGCCAAACCGCGACATTTCCGTTGGGAATCCGCCCTGTGTGACCGTGGCCTTACTGTTAGGTGCAGCAGTAAGTCTGTGTGAGGATGGACACCCACTTGCTATACAATAGCCTTGTGATCCGAGAGTGAGTGAAAACGCATGATAATGAAACCAATGATTTTCAATAGTTTCATTCTCATTTGCGATGTTTTCAATGTAATCTCGCATTGCCCATTGTCTTCAATGGGGCCCGCGGCAGCAGTGCTAGCCCGATTGAAAACATAGGGAGAACATTGCGCTCCCCTGCCATAGCTGTCACAGCTGTGGCAGAAGCCAGTGATGCTATCCCATTTCTTTCAATGGGGCTGGCACTGCTGTGGCCCCACTGAAAGCTGTGGGTTTTCAGCGATGATTTTTGGGGAAGGGCTTATATTTCAAGATCATTGCAAGCTGTTAAAGTAAAAAAAAAGCATTAACTCACCTAGAAGAGCCGTCAGGCTCTTCTCTCCATCCCCCGCAGTCATCGTCTTTGTTCTGGAGGCTGGGGATTGAAAAATCCCCGCCTCCAGAAAGCGCTGCCTCTGATTGGCTGAGCGCTGTGACCAATCAGAAGCAGTGCCCAGCTGTCATTGAATGACAGCTGAGTACTGCCTCTGGTATGGCTTCTTCTTTGCATAATACAGCTTAAACTTGCATTTGTGGATGGCAAACTGTGTTCACAGATGATTTCTAGAAGTATCCCAGAGCCCATGCAATGATCTGCATTACAGAATCATGCCTGTCTTTAATCCCTTTATGATCCAAGACATACATTTACATCATGGAGGTTTGGGGTATGTAGGTATGGGGATCAATCCAGTTACATACAGTGCAGGTGCCGGCTGTTTCAGACAGTTGACACCTGCCTGCAACAGCTGCAATAAGCACTGATCGTGACTGTTAACCCTTTAAATGCCCCGATCGAATTTGTGGGGGCCCAAACGGCCCCCCACGATGAGAGATCGTGGGGTGTCGTCCACTTGCCATTAGAGCCTGGAGCCTTCTAAAAAGCCCTCAGGGCTGCCATTGAAGATTGCCTGTCAAGCTATGCCTGTGGCAAAGCTTGATAGATTGGCTGTCAGATCATGGTATAATGTAATATTTTATTATATCATATTGCAGGAACGATCAAACTATCGCAAGTTCATGTCCCCTGTGGAGACAAAAAAAAAAGGATTAAAACAGTTTAAAAAATAAAAACAATAAAAAAGGTTTATAAAAGTTTACCCCCCCACCCCCTTTTGCCATATTTTTAATTAAAAAAATCTAAATAAGCCCCCCAAAATATGTTTAGTATCACTGCATCCATAAAAGTCTGATCTGTCAAAGTAATAATACATTTACCCCACACATTGAACATTGTCAAAAGAAAAAAAAAAGGGCCAGAATTCTGTTTCTTTGGTCTCCAAGAAAAAAATTTAATAAAAAGCATGCGGCCAAAGAAAGAAGGTCCGGCCACGACGGAGGGAAGATCTGCAGCGTCCAGACAGGTAAGTTTAATCTTTTTAGCCTCGTGTCCGCGGGAAAGGAGGGACCTGCTGCGGGATTCTGCAGAGAGAATCCGCAACAGGCCTGATTTTCCCCGTGGACATGAGGCCTAAGGGATTCAGACATGATTCTGTTCCTGTGCTCCATTTTTGGAACAGAGAAACGGAAATAAAACTGAAATAAACTGATCCCCCCCACACCCCACCCCCATTTCAATGGTGTTTTTATAAAACGGGGAACTTTCTGTTTGCTTCCGTTCCATTTTCATTTTTTAAATGAAACACATTATTTTTGCGCCGGCCCAACACTTATGAAAAGTGGGTGGCTTTTGTTGAAAAGGCGCATTGCCACCCTACACCGACAGATTTATGTAGAATTTACACCAGGAACTGGCATAAATAACAGAAGTGTATGCCAGGTCCAACCTGGGGTACATTTCCGTCTCAGCGCACCAAGCTCTGCTGAACATATGAAGAGGCGTCTGCATGGGGAAACCGTACTTAGTTGGGCGCAGGAAATGCGGAGCTTAGATTTCCCCCATAGTGCTGCGGGCGTTAGGACTTTCCGTCTCTGTTCCGTTTTTGAAACAGACAAATGGAAATGAAATGGATCCGTTTTTCGTCCATTGATTTTAACTGCTTCCTGCTATAGGACGTACAGTTACGTCCTGCGGGGTCGGGTATGTATGAAGAGAGATCATGGGGGGGGGCGACCTCTCTTCATACAGAGCGGGCGTCAGCTGTTTATTACAGCCGACACCCGCTGGCAATAGCTGCATGGCTGAGCGGCGCTATTATCCCTTTAAATGCCGCTGTTTGGGGGTCCCGTATGGGCCCCTGTGATGAGATCGCCTAGAGCCATGCAGGTGTCATGGCAACCAAGGGCCTTCTGAAAGGCCTCTGGGCTGTCTTAGCAGATTGCCTATTAAGCCAACCCTGTGGCACTACAGCTAACTGCAGGAGCAATCAAAGCATCGCTAGTTGTTGTGCCCCGTGGGGACTAAAGAAAAAAGTATAAATTAGAACAATCAAGTTTCACTAAATACAATTTAAAACAAAAAACCTTTTGCCATATTTATAATAAAAGAATCTAAATAATAAAACAAAAATACATATTTAGTATCATCGCATCCATAAAAATCAGATCTATCAAAGTAGTGCATTATTTACCCCGCACGGTGAACGTGAAAATAGAACATCAGAAATGCACTTTTTTGGTGACCGTCTTCAAGAAAAAAAATGCAATAAAAAGCGATCAAAAACCTATATGTATTCAAAAATGGTACCAAAGCAAACTAAAGGAGGTCTTGCAAAAAAATTAGCCCTCTCACAACTATGTCAATGGAAAAATAAAAAAGTTATTGTGCGCAGAGCAGAAGTAGGCGGCAAAAAAAAAATAAATTAATTTTTTTGAAAAGTAGTTCAGCAACAAAACTATACAAGTTTGGTATTGTAGTAATCGTACTGACCCATAAGATATATTTATCATGTCATTTTTGTTGTAGTTTGTGCGCCGTAGAAACAAGGCCCACTGAAAATGGCGGAATGTCGTTTTTTATTCATTTTACTCCATTTAGAATTTTTTTAAAGTTTTTCAGTACATTATATGCTACATTAAATAGCATTTAAAACTACAACTCGTCCCGCAAAAAACAAGCCGTCATACAGCAACGCCGATGGATAAATGAAGGAGTTACGATTTTTTAAAAAGGAGGCGGGGGGGAGGGGGGCGAAAATGGAAGAAAAAAAATGGTTGCGCCAATTAATGGATTTTTAAAACAGGACAAACGTTGTTTGCTTCCCTTTCTGTAACTGAATAGTGCTGTAGACTGCGTTAGACCGGATTCGCACGGCCAAGAAAATGGGGCGAGATTTCTGTGCAATTTTCTCGCACAAATATGACCCCGATTCTTTTGAATGTTGTCATACACACGACTGATATTTTCTTGCACGGTACCGCGATGTTATGCAGGAAACTAATCACTGCATGTCCTATCTTTCTGCGATATCGCCCAGTGTGTTCAATGGGGCCGGCGGATGTAGCGCAGTCCTAATCAAAAGCAATGGGAGAACTCTGCGATCCTCTGCTGTGGCGGGGGGTTCCCTTCATTCCCACAGGGGTGCAAGGCTGTTTTTCACATGAAAACGCCTCACATCCACGGAGCTTTCACGTGGTGGGGAGCGCGATATGGGGTGGGATTCACGGCCCGATTCCGCCCTCGCACGTGTAAAAAAAATCCTTACTTGTTCAATTAATAGAATAGAAACCAAACTGAAGCCAACAGAGCTTTCCTTTAAAAAAAAAAATTATTAAAAGCAAGGAGGTAAAAAAAACTGATGTTTATTACGGCGCTCCAAAAACGGGAACACAGATGTGGAAAGCCCTGGCGCAATGGACTGGGCCCTTGTTTAGTTAAAAAAGAGAAAAAAACACAACCAATAGCGTTACGCTTTATAAACTCCCCCCCCCCCCCCCGAATCTTCGGTGTCGAGCCAGCAGGTATTCGAAAAAGGCGATGCTCTCGAGTATATCGCCTTACCGAGTATGCCCGCCCATCTCTAATAGAATTCAATGGGTCTATTATTTGTGCATTGAGCACGCACATTTCGCCTAATACCTCCACGTGGCACTGGGTACACGTAGCAATAATAGTACGCCCGAGTGAATAAGCAAACAAGGACACAGTTGGCTCGAATGTTCCTAAAGGAAGCTGCTTCCCCCTCCCATTTGTTCCTCCCCAAAAGTCATACCTCTTATTTATCCATGCACGTAGCGGTCGGCGTGTTTTTTGCGGGACGAGTTGTATTTTACAATGATACTATTTATAGTATAACGCACTGAAAAACTTTTAAGCGGAGTGTAATGGGGGGGGGGGGGGGAGGGGATGTAATGCCACCATCTTTGAGGGGTGGGGGGCTTGATTCTACACTGTACACACTGCAGCAAAAATGACATTCTATGGGTCAAACCGATTAGGGCTCCTGCACACTGGTAATCGCGATATCGCCATGAGTAAGTCGCGACTATTTCCCCACGATTTTTGAGCATCAGCGCTGCGCTCTCTCGCAATAACATCACTGCCGCTTGCAATCGCGATTTTGCCGTGATTTTTTTATAGCACGGAAGTCAATAGGACTTGCCAAAAATGGCATGTTTGTGCTTTGTGATGCGATAAAAAGGAGGCTCCATGGGAAAACACGGGAGAAAAAAAACGGAAACCGCAGAAAGATAGAGCGTGCCGTGATTTTTAGATCGCAAAAGTGAAAACATCACAAATGTAAAGGAAACCATTTTAGTCCTTGGCTTCATGATTCTGTGTTTTCACTCTCTCGCGTCATGCGAAAATCGCATGATTGTACCGCCAGTGCGACCGCCGCCTTACGAGATTAGCAAGTTTGCGTTTCCGTTTGCTGTACATCTTTTAAAGAATAAAATATCTTTGTAAAAAAAATTATTCTCTGCCGCCATAATGGTGGTTTTTTTCTTGGGAAAATTGTAGCATCGCGTCGCTGCTACACGCGATTTATCGCGAGCAAGTTAATAGGACTTTCTAATGTTAACCCTTTCCAATCCAACTTGTATCCTGGTTTTCCTAGGGGGCTTACTCTTTTTCTGCCATTATACAACGGCGCTATCTGCTGGCTAAAGCCAGTACTGCATGAGGTGACACGTTGGACATTCTCCGACAGCAGAAAGACTGGCAATATACAGTAAGAGAACCCCGATGGACGTCTTCTAACATCGGAGCTGAACTGCCTTAAATCATAATGTCTTCAGACATCAGACAGTGAATTGGAAAGGGTTAAAATCGCATCGCACTTTCATGCAATGCGGTAAACAAGGAGGCTCCATGGGCTACAAAAAAACTGCAAATCACGGCTGTGTAGAGCATGCCGTGAATTTGTAGTCCCGCAATGTAGCAGCCTGCAGAACATCGCTCATGTGGAAGATCCCATTGGAAACCACGGGCTACACATACAGGCGATTTTGCAACCTGTGCGAAATCGGCTTTATGGACACCGTGATACCAAACGGGTTCCTTTAATTTAATTTTTTATTATAAACATGAGAAAGTTTTTTTTCTAAAAACTTTTCTTACCTTTTATTTTTAATAAAACTTTTTAAAACTGATACTTTTTTTTTTTTTAAAGCCCCCTTTAGGGGACAAGAATTTGCGGTAACATGATGTAATACCAGAGTATTACATTATACCGCAATCTGACAGCATGGCTTCAAAGGCAATCTGCAATGGCAGCACTTGGGGCTTTCAGGAGGTGCCCGGCTACCACGGCAACTAAACAGCACCCCATGATCTAATTGCAGGGGGCCCATTTGACATCCCAAACTCTGATCACGGCATTTAAATGCCATTGTCTGAATTGACAGCGACATTCAAAGGGTTAATGGCTGGGCTCAGCAGGAGTGCTGATTGCAGCTGTTGCCTGCAGGTGTCAGCTGTAAAGGCCCTTTCACACAATTATTGCTCTAAAGCCATCTTTTGAGTGATCATTATCACGAAGTGTAAATGTGTGCCCATCGTGCACTTTTCGTCCATTGCGGAGTTCAGCTCGGCTTAAAAGCCTCATCCCTGATAAGAGGGACCGCATGCTGTGTTCTCCACGGGCAGTGCTGATATTCTTTCAGCTGCTGTCCTGTGGGAGAACAATAGTGGTGTATTTAGAGAACAGACCACCCGCTGTTCTCTAAATACATGCAGATGAAGCTAGTTAGCTACTAATGGACTTATTAACCCAATAGTTCCTATGCAAAATTGTCGCTCAAAACTGTCAGCTTCTGACGAATTTTGACCGATGATCTGTGTGTGTAAATTAGAAGCCTCCAGCTCCAGCATTGTAAGGAGCCAATCGATCCCCCTCCATACAAACCCCAAATAACCATGATGTAAATGTACCTCCTGGAGCGTTAAGGGGTTAAACACAGGTTTTGTTTTTTTTTTACAGGATCATTCAGTTCTCCTTACTAGTGATTTAGATGGACTGAATGATCTGTGTTTAACCCTTTCCAATCCAATTCGGGGCTCTCTCTTTTTGCTGTTATACAACGGTGCCATCTGCTGGCTAAAGCCAGTGTGTGTGCGCCAGAGAGGCTCCGCCAGCAGAGTGGCTGGCAATAAATGGTAAGAATACCCTCCCGGACATCTTCTGACATTGGAGCTGTACAAGCTTCAATCGGAATGTAGGAAGACGTCAGACAGTGGATTGGAAAGGGTTAAACCAATTGATTAGAGAACGAGCCAACGATGTTGGCCGTGTTCACACTGAATGATCATTCAAATTCGAACAATCCAGCGTTTTTTCTGCCACCGTCTCAGGCTCTGTTCACGCGGTGTTCTTCCTCCAGCGCAGAAAACTGCAGGGACGGAAACCAGGTGGAGCCACGGTGGGTTTAATATGCGAGATGGAGATCTCTTTGGCGCCTGTTTCACAGTTTCTGTTCGTCAGTCTCTTCGGTTGGATAGATCAGGGCCGCCGTCTGAGATTTTCTGTTTGAGCTCAGACGACCGTAATTCGCTGTGTGTCACCCATGAGAGGTGTGTGAGATACGCAATGACATTGCATGCGTAGTGCATGGCATTTGGTGGCCCGCAGCCTCTTGGCACATAATATGCGCCAAGATAGAACATGGTGTAGAGCCCTGTGCGGCGCAGAGTGTTAAGGCAGCAGAATGCAGTCCTAAGCTCTCACTCATGACCTGAAGGTTGCGGGGTTCAATCCCTGCGTGGTTCAGGTAGCCGGCTCATGGGTGACTCCGCCTTCCGAGGTCAGTAAAATGAGTACCCAGCTTGGTGGGGGGAAATAAATAAATTCCCTGAAAGTACTGCGGAATAAGTTGGCGCTATACAGATAAGATTTTTTTTTTTTTATGCTGCGATTTACGACGTTCAATCGTTGGTTGCACTTAAAATGAATAGTTGCGCAAATTCACACGATCCGAAAACACTTTTGACCAGTAATTGATCCGTGTAAGCGGGCCGGGGTCAGTCCCAGTACTGGCGCAGAAGATGGAGACGGTTCTGGTGCTGAAGAACGCGATATGAAGACAACCTTACTAAAGGCTCGCCCACATGGGCATACCGTCACCGCTTATTACACACGTGTATATCCTGAGGGTAATATGTGGTGAATGGAGGCAATGGGCATTCACTGCTCCACGCACACCGGCGTTCGGACGCTGCATATCAATAGGCCAGGGAAATAAGTGGCAACACGCACTATTCCTCTACGGACCACGCGGGGAGCCCTATACCTAGTATGGGCTGCGTACGGTATGCTGCCCACATGTAATACATCGCGTACGGCGGGGTCTTCATACGTATCACCGCTCTGAACAGAGAATTTAAAGGAAAAAAGCAGCATTCCACTGCGCACGTCCGTGTGATCAGCGCCCACTCGCAGTCTCAGCCGGCAGCGTGTCCAGCTACTAAGGCATAACGGTCTACCCCGCAGTGTGAATGAGCCCTAATGGTCAGGTAACTCCGCCTGGCACGGTCACACCCTCACATAGTTCCATCACACTAGGGGGTCCGCACCCAATACGGCGCCGGTAACCCGCAGGTCGTACTGTATGGCACGTTACTCAGGCTGGCGTCACACGGGCGCATTGGCACACACAATACACATGAAAACAGAACCCGTCGATTTTGATGGGATCGTTCAGATTTCCGCATTTGGCGCACATGCCGGTTGAGTAAAAAGAACGTGCTCTATTTTGCTGCTTATTTGCGTACAAAAGGCCGCCATAGAAGTCAACGGGGGGCGCTAATGAGGATGCAAGACGCAAAGAAATACGTGAAAACACTGCAGAATTGCGCAGAGAGAAACAAAAAAAACACCTGGAACTCATTAAGACTAATTAGCCGTTTGAATCGGTTCGTCTGTGTTCGCCGCACGCAAACGGACATCTTGTGGGCGCAAAAAGTACAGTAAACTACACCGGTGCGCGCAAAAACGCATCGCCCATTCCACAGAGATACGTTCATGCATGCGCGGATACGGCGGCGTGACGCCAAGCGCCATGACACCACCGGGGGAAGGCAACAGGAACTTTTCTGGCCAAGTTAAGTCTAACCAATACAACATGCGGGCTATATACTCCTGCATGCAGCAAGGGGGCGCTCCACTCCACGCTTATATCTGCCCCTTACAAGGTTTCTAATTTTGAGCTTAAAACACAAAGCAGCCCCTTCCTACAGCCGGCACACGCAGCTGCCCCGCCGGCCATGGCCGCCGACTCCCCGCCCGCGCGCCAGTCGAGCTTTTGTTGTCCGTCATCTCGCCGCTGCTGAGCTGCGCATGCGCACAAACGGCTCTATTCTTCTCTTCCTTCCGCTCTCATACAAACTTGTCGAACAATACACAAGGTCCCGCTGGTCACACCTCTCTATCGTCACCGCGTTAGAGCGGCGAAAAAGGACCAATCAGAATGCTGGAGTAAGCTCGTATTTTGAGTGGCAGTAACTCCGACCAATCATAAACCATGAAGTTACAGCGATGCGTGAGCACGTCGACCAATAGCGGGAGAGCAAACGCTTGAGTCGAGCAGTGAGGGTTGGTTGTAGTCTGTTTCCGTCTTGTCGGCAGGAGGTTCCTTTCGTGCGCGGGAGGTCGTGGGGCTGAATCTGAACACCAGGCTTTACCTAGTAAACCTCAGGCTGAGACGGTAATGCTTCCCGGTCACCCTCCACCCGCCGCGGGGCGGGGATACTGGTGCCCTTAGCGGCCTATTTTGGGCTGTTTAGTGGTGTAGGCCCGAAGCGTGCAGTGCCGTGGATGGGGAGGATCTCTGGGATGGGAGGCGTACAGTTCTCAGCGCAGCATCTTGGGCTCTGTCCACACGGGCGGATTCTCGTCAGCGACCGCTGAGTGCGGCAATCGGCGCTTGTTGGCTTTTGTTTACACGGTTGGAAAATCGTAACTACGAAAGCGAGCGATCGCCGCTTCAATCATCTGCCCCCCGCCGCCTCCGCCGTCCAAAAGAATGGTGTTCGTACTCACGCGGGTTTTGTCTGTCTCGCAACGCATAAAACGCGCGCCAGGGCGAAATTAGCCTCTATGCATGTTTAGATGGCAGAATTGTCTGTGTGAACTTTGGCGCAAAATCCACGCCCGGAATTGGCTGTGTCAGCGGGGCAAAATCCGCACGTGCGACTCCAACGTGCAACATCACGTTTCCGTATCGAGAAGTGGCGCGTCTCCTCTTGGCACGGAATTGCTTGTTTGGCGTGTCGGAATTCTGCAGCGCAGTTTGCAAATTGACGTGGCCGATTTAAGGGAAAAAAAAAAAAAAAAGGGGGATCCGTGCCAAAAAATGTTTATTTATTTTTTTTACATGGCTTTTAGAGGCGTAATTGACGCAGTGTGCGCACTGCCTTAACCGCCATCTAGTCGCTGCTGTCCTCCGCCGTGTTCATGACGTTACTTAGTTTGCGTTTTCGCGTCACGTTTTTTGGCGGTCGCGTTGTGCTGCGCTCAGACGGAACGATTATCGTTTAAACGAGCGACATTTGAAATGCGAGCCGACGGCGTACAAGAATTGTTCAGTTTCAACCGGCGTGAAAATCGTCCTTGGCTCGTTCGCTTCTCGTTGTGTTTAAACGCTCCCTTCTCCGTGTTTGGTCGCGTTCGCACGGTAAGCCTACGAATGCCCATGTGATCCGCGGTAACTCACAAGCAACTACATTGCCTTACGCAGTCCGGCTCACGTTATCGTGTCGGAATTGCGTAATACGCAAATGAACAGTAGAACACAGCGTGTTGTATTTTGTCGCGCATATACGTGAGATGCGGTCTGTTGTAGTGTTGCGTATATATACGCACCTCTACGCAATTATATTGGGCGTGGGTGGCGGCTAAACGCATCATCGCGAAACAACGGCGCAAGAATTATTTAAAAACGGGTGTACTGCGCATGAACGTGTAAGTGAGCTCGCGGTCATGCACAGTACATTTTCGCCGCCATACGCAGGGTCACGGCCGGGTTCACAGCGGCTTACGCTTACGGCCGCGTGAGCCCCGCTTTTCACGTGCGAATGTAACGCACTTAGCAATAATCTGTCGTTCGAAACAGGCGGCATGAGAGCGAAGGAGTTAGCGGTGAGGGCGCCTGCGCGGGCATATGAGAATCGGCTCTCCTAAAAGGGTCCGACTGCCCTTGCGGACAGGGATGGTGGCACTCGGGTAGGTACCGAACTTGCATTAAACTATTTTTTTTTTTTCCCCCTTTAGTGAAAATGCAGGGAAACAGAGGCTACAAGATGGAGCAGCAGAACCACTCGTACAAGAAGTCCGACTATCATCAGTATCAGCAGTCAGAGAACCGGTCCTCCTCCAATGGTCAGCAAAGCGGCAGCCACAGTAAGTGCTGGAGCTGACGGCAGGTACCCGCCCAATGGTGGCTCACTGGCTAAGGCTTGTTTTGTGTGTTCTCCTAGATGAATCGCTCACTATAGACTTAAAGAATTTCCGAAAACCGACTGAAAAGACTTATACGCAGCGCAGTCGCCTCTTTGTGGGTAACTTACCTCCTGATGTTACAGAAGACGAGATGCGAAAGTTGTTTGAGAAATACGGGAAGGCGGGCGAGATCTTCATACACAAAGACAAAGGCTTTGGTTTTATCAGGCTGGTGAGTGATCTATAGAATTTAGCCTGCAGTACCAACTGGGGCCACTGCACAATGGTACGGCGCTGTCTGCTTCCTGCAGCAAAACAGTTAGCAGTGGGACAACCCCTTTTAATATTCCGTATGTCCTAGAAGGTTCACCGTGAGCTGTGTACAGTATGGCTGAGCTCTGAGACAATAGATGTCTGTTCAGTTCATGAGCTGATATGTTGGGATTATTTAAAGGGGTTATCTAGGCTTAAAAATGTGATGGCCTCTCCTCACCTTGGACCGCCACTGATCAGCTGCTTGAAGGTGCCACAGCGCTTAAGGCTCTTTAATGTTTACAGGTGTTTGTACTCAGAATGCCATATATATTTTTTCCTCTAGTGGCTGCTCTGGGTACTGCAGGCTTTTCACATTCATTTCAATGGGACATGCCTGCAGTACTCAAAACGACTGCTACAAAAAATACGGCATTCTGATTGCCGAACCCGATTTTCACTTGTTTAAATGGTCTGCACACGCTGATTCCAGATGTATCCAGGATCATACGATGCTGCACCCTCCGTACGCCGTCGGCAACACATCGCCTTTCTCACATGGAAGAAGTACCGCCAATAGGGATTATTGTTAATGCAACATGAATGAACATTTGATTTCATCTGGTAAATGTGGGCAGAATCACTTGGCCTGATGATTCAGTGAATGAGCATTCATGACTGTGTAAAGAGCCTTGATCGTTACACTGCAGACTAGTAATTATTAGGAAATTATAGTACCAGTGTTTCTGGTGGCGCGATGCACCACACAGCTCTGCTACATGCACGTCACACACACAGTACTGCTACATACATTCTTCATCCCATACAACAGGGATCAGAAACAGCACAGCACTGGAGATGAAGGACCTATGATGACGTCAGTGTTATGCTCCGCCCCTGATCACATGATGGTGACGCTCAGCCTAAGTGAATGACTTACATGCTCCGTTCCTGATCACATGACTGTGACGTATTCAAAGGTCCTTCGTCCCCAGTGAGGGAGTTACTTGCTCCTACCCTGATCATGTGATGGTGACTTAATCAAAGGTCCTGCATCCTTGTGCAGATTATGGGCGGACAGCAGCCGTGTGCGTAAGGACCTGTGATGTCACCATCATGTGATCGGGGGCAGAGCATGTAAGTCACTCACAAATTCACTCGCGCACACACGGATGGACAGGTCGTCGTTAGTAGTTTAATAGTCGTACAGCAAAAGATATGGGTTGCCAGCAGTCCAGTTGCTGCAAGATGGACCCGCAGTTAACCTCCCCTTTAAGAACTGAAGTTTGGATCTGTAATCTAGATCATGTAATCAGGCTGTCGGTCATCTGTGAATGTCTGCCTGTTTGCAATTAATGGAGGCGGGTGGATGGAAGAGCTCTCCAGCCCGCTCTGCTTCCATTCTCCAAACGACTATCGCTCCTGCATGAAAGCACTGGAGCAATAACCGATGGGACGGATGTCAGATGCTTACACTCCCGTGTAGAGGTACCTTTAGTACACATGCATGATGTTGGGATGGAGGTTCTCAGATCAGTGGTTAATCAGCCTGCTGTATTAGGACAAGGGGAATAAAAGCCTAAAGGGTTGGTTTTCCTGTAGCCGCAGCACTAATGAATATTAACATATAGGAAGGCTGTTCTCCTGCTGTTCTCCCAGCACTGATGGTGGACCGGCGAATTCATTCCCGTACTTGTCTCATTTGTTTTCCGCAGGAAACCCGGACTCTTGCAGAGATCGCTAAGGCAGAACTTGATAATCTTCCTCTCCGTGGCAAACAGTTGCGCGTTCGCTTCGCCTGCCACAGCGCCGCATTGTCTGTGCGGAACCTTCCTCAGTTTGTGTCTAATGAGCTTTTGGAAGAAGCCTTCTCCATGTTTGGCCAAGTGGAGAGAGCTATTGTTATTGTGGATGACCGTGGGCGACCATCCGGAAAAGGGATTGTTGAGTTTGCATCTAAACCAGCAGCCCGGAAGGCTCTTGATCGCTGCGCCGACGGGTCTTATCTTCTTACTGCGTGAGTAGTAACATCCAGAACCTCTTAGAACATCTACAGGCTTGAGCTGCCCATAGACGGGAGAGGTTGATCTTCAGACCAATTAATAGGGATCTGCTGAGAATCTATCCATGGTGATTATCAGCAGGAGTCTCCAAAATAATGGTGACTAAACCCTTTTCATCGCTCGGCCAGAAACTCCTTCAACTCTCAGCTAGTTCTCTGGTTGGCTGAACTCCCATGGATTCTGCAAGGGGGGAGAGGGAAATTAGCCGCTGCCAGGTAACAGCTGAAATCCAACATTGCCGATCCTCCCTTGATATCTATGGTTGGCGGAGAGTTAGGACACCCCCCACACAGTTGCCCGTTCTCTCTGACAACGGAAGGTTTGGCAAACGTTCATCTAATGTGTAATGATTTGGCTGATCTAACGAGCATCAGAGCCCCTATGATGATGATGAGTGTGATGTGTCACTGCTCACAGCAATTAATGGTGACTTTTCTTGTTTTGTTATCTTGATGTACAGCTTTCCCCGTCCTATAACTGTGGAACCTATGGACCAGCTTGATAATGAAGAGGGATTGCCCGAGAAACTTGTTGTCAAGAATCAAGGCTACCACAAGTATGTATATTGGCTTCTGGCCTCCTGGCAATATTGCAGTGCCATAGAGCCGCTGTACTTTATACTGCAGGTCATCTGTGGTTAATTGCTTGAATACCTTTTGGCCATGATGTGACACATTTTCAGTGTGGTCACTTTAAAGTGATATTTGTTCTGCTGCATCGGTTAAGGGCCATTTACACGGAGTGATTACCGCTCAAAAGTCGTTCAATTGAAGGTCAAACAAGGAGGCTCCATAGGGAAACATGGGAGATAAAAAAAAACAGCGCATCGCAGAAAGAGCATGCTGCATCAGTGAAGGAAACCATTGAAAAGCATGGGTTACACAAACATGCCTTTAATCGCGCTATAGCATCGCCTCAGTGCGAGCGGATAAAATCACAGGCGCAAACAACCTTAGCGGTGACGTCATCGCATGAGCAGTCATTGAGACGACTAATCCTGTGTAAATGGGACATTACTTCCTGTTAGGCTATTTTCAGATGAGCTTATATTTACTCTGTAATGGGCTCGTGATTTGCGGACTATAATGTAAATCTGTGTATCTACGTACACAACCGTATTTTTCATGGCCCTGTCTTATAAATGCAGCATGCGATACTTTTGTCCGTATTTGCATTGATTCGTATTTTCTTTTGGCCAAACGCGGATCTGTATTTAGTCCGTAGCAAATAAAACTAATGATGACAAATGGCCTTGAAGCAATGGTAAATACTGATGAGACGCGGTTGCAATGTCAGCTTTATTACGGATGGATTACAGTGGGCTTGTATGAAACGAAGAATTGCTCATGGCATATGATGTCTGCCTGTTACTTATACATAGCTCAGCTCATGTCTGCCGTTACTAACTGTATATTTATAATATATACTGTGTACGATTATATGTATGTGTATATAGTATAAATTGCAGTTAGCCTGGCATACACTGTAGCTTCATCTTCTCTTGCTTTAGGGAGGCCGTCTCATTGAAATTAGCATCTAGACTTTACTCACATTACAACCATATCCAGAAGTCTTCTCAGGGACTTATTTCCATTATATTCATTAATATATTTTATTCAAATCTGACTTTTTAAGGTTGCGCACATTGAGTATTCGTATTCTACAAATGCAGGCGCCTATATGGTCAGTGTGTAGTCAAGGTAAAGGCTTTGAAGAGTCTGCCCAGCTAACTGTTTGCTCTGTATCGCTGTCATAGGGAGAGAGAGCAACCTCCTCGCTTTGCTCAGCCTGGAAGCTTTGAGTATGAATACGCAATGCGCTGGAAAGCCCTCGTCGAAATGGAGAAACAGCAGCAGGATCAAGTAGACCGAAACATTAAAGAAGCACAGGAGAAGATGGAACTGGAGATGGAGGCGGCAAGACATGAGCACCAAGTCATGCTGATGCGGCAAGGTAATTGTTTTTGAAGATGTAAAATCTACTTAAGGGCTCGTTCACACTAGCTTAGAGGGTTCAGGTTTCCTGCTCCGTTTTGTGACCAGGAGAATTTGAATTCCGGGGGTCGAGCCGAACCGTCATGGGATGGAACCGAACTGCACTTGAACGGACCCCGTTGACTATAATGGGGTCCGCTCAATTTCTGTCTAGGTTGTCTGCATTTTACAGGACGACATGGCACAGCATGCTGCACTTTTTAATCTTGTTTCTGATCAGAGATCCGTTACAGAACTGAGTTGTATGCGCCGCTGGTCCGATCCCAAAAGTGACTGCAACACAGTAGTCATGTGACATCCATCACTCACATGACCAATCAGCCAATCACTGACCTTAGTGAGCATCTGTGCATGACCGTCAATTGCAGGGACCGGAGTAGCGGTGTTGGATGGAGGAGGTCATTGGAAATATAAGTTTTCTATTTTAGAAATATACTTTTTCTATGTTAGCCTATTTGTTTACTGCCTGTGTTTTAGGGATTTTTGTACATAAAAAAAAAAAAAAATATATATATATATATATATATATGTATATATGTATATATTTGTTTGAAAGGGTTTTGCAGCACTAAAACAGTGATGGCTTCACCTTGGGTTAGGGCATAAATCTGCGATCGGTGGGGAAACCAGTCACCATTTTGTTGATGCTGCAATTTAAAGGGATTGTCCCAAGATCGACACATCTATCCAGTGGGGACCCCTATGTGAACAGACACTGATCAGCAGTCCTTTGCATAGGTGATGTGCCGATCTTCCAATCCCTTTAATATCCTAAATCTCTACACTGACAACCATTCACGGCTTAGATTATTCTCCAGCCACCTCTTAGTACAAACATTTGTAATTGTAGGAATAACATTTTTTTTTTCTTAAGTATCCCTATACAATTTGGGATTCATAGTTGTAGCTAAAACTATGAATGGCCTAGGGAAATTGGACTAATACAAATAGAAACTTGCGATAACTATCAGTTCTCAGATTTTTCTAGTGTTTCCATTCCCGTACGTTTATACCTGTTGATGCTTCCCGATTTGTATGTTATTTCCAAAACATCCAACTTGCTATTATCTTGGCAGACTTGATGAGGCGCCAGGAGGAACTGCGCAGACTGGAAGAACTACATAACCAAGATGTACAGAAACGGAAGCAGATGGAACTGAGGTAAAGTTTCCCAGTCTCTGTGTCTAATGGATCACTAATGAAATGGAGCGTTATCCATGTGCAAAGCCTTTAAATAAGTGTTCTTACAGACACGAGGAGGAACGCAGAAGGCGTGAAGAAGAGACACGCAGACAACAGGAGGAAATGCTCAGGCGTCAACAAGAAGGCTTTAAAAATGCCTACCCTGATACGGTAAGTCAGCCAGTCACTATGATGGTACGCATGTGTTTAGTAGAACTGAAAGCTCTGTCTATCAGGCTAATGCAAGTACCGCGCAGACAATGTTATACATTGCTGGTTATAATCACATATATATATATATATATATATATATATATATATATATATATATATATATATATATATATATATATATATATGGCTGTAGTACTGTCTTTATGCTTTTTCTGCAATTTTCTTCATTATGACTTTTGTATTTTCATAATCCAGATCCCTACTGATCAAAACTTTTGACATGTCAAAAGTTGTTGTTTTTTTTTTTTTTTAAAGTGCTGTTAACCATTTCTTGATCAGAAGTTTTACCTCACTTCATTACTAGGCATGGCCCACTTGGATGTTTATAGTTTGTGGGCAGTCCAGAGCTTTTTAAAGCGGTTATCAAACCTTTTAAAATTGATGGCCTAGCCTCCGTATAGGCAGTCAGTATCTCATCGCCGCTGATCAGGTGATTGAAGGGGCTACGGCGCCCTTCAATATTTTCATCTGAGCAGGAACTGTTTTGTACTCAGATGCTGTATTATTTTTGGTCCCATTCTGCAGGTTTTGAAGTGAATGAGGCAAGCTTGCAGTGCTGGGAACAGCCACTATCTATAATACAGCTTTCTGATCTCCACCAGTTAGCTGATATCCCAGCCAGATTTTAGTTTAGACGCCCTACAAGCAGATAGCGCTGTTAATGGGGTTGTCAGAGTTCTAAAAGTGCCCCAGTGGGGTAAAATATGCCTCTACCCTGCTGGAGGCTCCAGTCTTCCTGCTGACGTCATCTTTACAGGCTGCAGTCAACCTGAGCCATCTCCAAACAAGCTGCTGCAGCCAGTGACCGTGCTTAGTGACTATCGCTGTGTGCTGTCTTTGGCTGCAGGTTTATGGGACATCACAGACAGTAGAAACCCGTAGCCATTGGTGAGAGATAAGCGGGGTGAGCTGAGTATCTGACACCATGGGTGACCCTTTAGGATGTCCTTTCATAACTCAGACAACCCCTGTAACATTGCAGCCCAGTTTGATACTACAGGCACAACTCCCATTTGAATTCAATGAGTGCTGTGCCTATATTGCCAAACCTGACCACTGCAATACAGACAGCGCAATCTCTTTCCAACTCTGTCCCTGTTGACAGAGTGCTTGAGGATCCCAATCAGATATTGATTGCCTATCCCAAGGCTAGGCCATCACTTTTAAAAGGTTGCATAACTTCTTTTAAACAATGCAGCATACAGATTATAATGTAGCAAAGGGCAAACATTTGTATGAAATTGCGCATTGTGTAACGTACTGATATTTCTTTATTTAGAGGGAAGCTGACATGAGGATGACACAAATGGCCATGCCTGGTGAGTGCATTTTTTTTTCGGCGCTTGTGATTGAGCTTCATATTATAAATGATGGATTCCTCATTAACATTGTGCTAAAATCTCCATCTTATCTAGGGACAATGGGAATGAACAACCGTTCGTCACTGGGTAACAGCACCGTCGCTGCAGGAGCAGCTGCACAGACAGGACCAGGTTCCATGATGCCAGAAGCGGCTGGAATTGGCATGGTATGCTTTTCAATCTGTAAAAAGTACACTTTTTACTATAGGAAATCCATGATACCGTTTTATACCTTTTTCTGCTTTCCTAGACTCCACCAGCGGCTGATCGCTTTGGCCAACCCTCCAACATTGAAGCTCTCGGTGCAACTACTCAGCAAGCTTACCAACGTGGTACACCAGGATCTGACTTTGGTCCTAATAAGCGTCGCAGATACTGAAAACCTTTTTTTTTTCTTTTTTTTTTTTTATGACGTCATCAGCTGTATGAGTTGCTCAAGTTTAGTGTGACTGGATTTGTATTGGTAGTGTTCATGTTGTAGGGCATTCTCCTGTGCAAATGGAGACCAGTCCGTTTTGTTTTTAGACACATTTTGCTGAGGGATTAAGAGTTGGGAAGGGAATACTGCTTAAAAACTTAACGTGAACCTTCCAAGAAATGTACCGCTGACCGTCTTTTCTAGTAGAAAAGAGGTAATGCTTTTGGACAATTCTGAGCTGTAAAGTGCCACTGTGCCTCCCCTTCCCGCCTCTTCAGTCCACTATACAATTTAAGTTACCCTCCCTAGAAAGCAACCAACCACACAGCTGCCCTGAGCTTCAGTGATAAAGTTCATTTTTATTAATTTTTTTTTTCTCTCCTGGACCACACTGTATGTATTATTTTTTTTTTTTATATATACTTTTTCTAATTTCCTCATCAGATTGTTTTTGCCCACTGGGCTATATGTTCTGAATAAATTATCACTAAAGTCGCATGGCTTTAGTCATGTGTTCCGTTAAAGGGAATCTGTCAGCTCCTAGGAACCTCCTAAACTAAGGTAATGGGAGCTGAAGTGCTGCATCAGGGGATGTGACGATTATACTTGCTCTCTTCATCATTCCTCCGCTGTCCACTTAAATCCCTGGCTGCCTGCATCCTGCGTACTCCATAGGCGCACGCTTATAATGACAGCACTAGTCCTGTCTGCGCACACACGTGGTCCGCGGGATGCCGGCAGTTCTCAGAGCTGATAGATTCCACTTAACCTTCCTAATGGTGTCTCCGCACCTTTTTTCAATATGTATTCCTCAGCATTCTCTGGGGGTTTATTGGTTACTTGGCAATGTGAAAACTGTTCATAAATAAATGGATTTTAAGACTTTTTTTTTCCCAAACGGATTTGTTTTTTGCATTCAAACAGTCTATAGCACGTATAAGTGTCCTAATAAGGCGACATTGTACACCGGTTACAGTTGGGTCATGTATCATCACAGACTGAGAATATCAAAGGATTAGTTCAGTAAACTTCTAATATCACAAGGGTTCATGTATAAATGAGGCTTCTTACACACTACGGTTTGGGGTTGCAGCGCTGGTTCCATCTACTATGCAGAAAATTCTATGGGGATGCAATCTGGATGGCACCATAGGGGTGAATATAGGAGTTGGAGACCTCTTTGGTGTCCGTCGTACATAGCTTTTATCCCTCTGTCTTTTAGGATAACCTAAGTTTCATTGACTGTCGTCACAGTAGTAATGATAGAAACTTGGTAGTGTACACTTCTAAATCTACACCATTGACTCGCTCAGAGTTTGCTTCAGAAGTAACAAGTATATGGTAATGGTTGAATAGAGGGGCCGGCTTCATCTCATTAGTTATTAAACTGCCTGTTTCTGTGAGTTTTGGCCTGCAAAAGGTTAAGGTGACATGATGGCAACACAAAACAAAGTTGGCACTACCAACAACAAAAGTACGCTGGCGCATATAAGCCATGGCTGCAACAAATACAGTAACAAGCATGCCCCAGGGCGCTCACATTTAATATTTGAATAAATGGACTTAACTGTAATATCTAGTAACCACATAAAAATGTAAGGCTCTTGAAGCATATTTTGATCAAAACATGTGGGCCCATCTACCATGTCCAGGTGAGCCTAACAGGCACCTCTTTTTGGACCTAAGCCACCAAATGGATTCAGAGAAAATAGAACACCAGACTATTGAGTTAATGGCAAAGTTGCAAAAAAATGACTATACTACACTGAAAATCAGTCAACGATAGGTTTTGGTGTGTAAGTTCAGTAATAGAGATGAGCGAGCGTACTCGGCCACTCCCCTTTTTCGCCCGAGCGCCGCGATATTCGAGTACTTCCGTACTCGGGCGAAAAGATTCGGGGGGCGCCGTGGGGGGGAGAGAGGGCTCCCCCCTGTTCCCCGCTGCTACCCCTCGCTCCGCCATGCCGCCCCCCCCCCCCCGAATCTTTTCACCGGAGTACGGAAGTACTCGAAAATCGCGGTGCTCGATTGAGTAATTGCTCGAAACGAGTAGGTTCGCTCATCTCTATTCAGTAATTACCAGTGGGAAACCTTTTAAAACATATGGTTTACAGTGCTGTCGTTCCCAACACTCAACAGCCAATCCAGATGTACAGGTGCTTTAATTATGGTTATGGCTATAGATGGATATATCTCTAGGATCCCTACTTTTGCTCCTTAGCTCCCACTGTCACCTGGACACCAGGCTCTGCTTCTCTCTATAGAGCTGAATGGGCCTGTCGGAAATATCTGAAAAAAGGCGCATTTGGATGGCTATATATTCAGGCCGGGTGCTGTCTGTATTTCGAGGACAGCACATGGAACCATTATAGCAAATACACTAGTAGCACAGAATGGGGGGGGGGGGGGGGCTGCTAGATGTCCTGTTGCTGCCATCTGCGTGGATGAGAAGAGCGTATGCAATGTGTTGCATTTGTAAATTTTGGACAGGATTTTGACTGGGAACCGGTGGGTTCTTTAAAAAAAAAATAAAAAAAAATGTCATAATATCCTTTTTAGGCGTTGGGCAAAATTAGTTCTAAGATTAAAATTTTTTTTTTTTCTTAAAATATATACATCTTTTACATGTGCATATAGGATCTCTCCATGTTAACTCAATTGTTGGCACTGCCGCCTTGCAGTCCTAGAGTTCTGGAGTCAAATCCGACCAAGGGCAACATCTACATGGAATTTTTATGTTCTCTTTGTGTTTATTCTTTTCCTCCTTTGGAGACAAAAGAATAAGTGTGGTGGCTCGGCGGTTAGCACTGCTGCCTTGCGATGCTGGAGTTCTAGGTTCATTAACCTGGGCAATAACTGTATGGAGTTTTTCGAAGCCCATGCAGATGATCTGGATGTGACCCTAGGACCCCAGCCCTGCAAAGCTACAGTGCTAATCACTGAGCGATATTCATTGAACTACCACGCCCACCCACTACAAAGTTTTAATTTTTTTAACTGTTTCAATATCTCAGTCGTGGGATTCTGCATTTACAGAATTCAACTCTTCGTAAATGTACCATGCTTTAGACATAGTGTTTAAAGTTGAGCGAAAATACTCTGCCGAGCTTGATGCTTGTTCGAGTATTAGCGTACTCGTTACTCGAAGGAGCATCAAATCGTGTTTGACCCCGCCCCAGTTTTTGGCTCCTCCCCGCTGTGACGTCCCTGTTATGACCCCTCCGTGCTGCAATGCAGCGCGCGTCAATGGCAAATTTTTCGTCTGGCAGGCAGGGGGGAGAGGGCGAAAGAGGTAAAAAAAAAAAAAGGCTCGGGACCCGGCGTTCCACATACAAAAATGCTCGAGTCTCCCATTGTAGTCAATGGGGTTCATTACTCCAGTAGAGCTCTCGAATTTTACGAACAGCTCCACTCCAATAACGCGGACCCGAGCATTTGGGTGCTCGCTCATCTCTAATAGTGTTCTTTATATGCCTCCCCAAAAAGCGCGCACAAGAAGTATGTGGGAAGGAATTTAGAAAGGTTGGAGGATCTTGAGGACTACTTTAGAAATGCTTGGATGCCGCCAGTGCCTCCGGGATGTTCATCATTGTGTACGATCTCCTATGCTACTGTCTGCAGGACTGTTCTTCCGTTATCTTACTTGCTGTTGGATAGTCTAACGTGTGGGTAGGGGCCCGTGTTTGCTATGATGGGCACATGAAATCGATGGGTTCTAATTTTTGCGTATGCAATTTTTTTTATGCGCAAAGACAGTCAAGAAAAGCCATGCTGATTTAGAATCTGCCACAGCGTTCACGGCCGAGGTGAAAGCGGACTCCATCACCACAGCGCCATTCTGCACACGGCTGATTTGTTACCGAAAAGCGGTATTCTATATATGAACTGGGGTGTATTCATACAGACAAGTTTCGTGCGTATATGGACACAAGTCGCACGTGTTAATCACACATTTATTTCAATATGGTTATTCACATGAGCGATTTTTCGCTCGCAGCCGTGCTTCAAGATTGAGCAATGGCTGCGTGTCCTATTTTTTTTTTTTGGTGATTCCTCATAAGGAATTCCCCATTATTCCCATGGGGATCTCTTAAAAGAATTGCACCGCACTTACATGCCATGCGATGGCAATACAATTTTTTTCCCATTGAAAACTATTGGAAGCACTTGTGACTTTTTTTTTTTTCTTCTTTTAAGTTCATCATGATTGATTTTTTTTAAAAGCGCGATATTTGTACAAGTTCCTCGTACAGATGTCGCACTCGCCCGTCTGAATGCACTCTAAAGGTCAACCGAAAACCACGTAATTACAGCAGACAACGCTATTCAGACGACTGGAACTGATGTTCAGTCACAGAAATCTCTCCAACAAATCTGCGGGGAATCGGCCTCCCTCCCCACGGAGACAGCAGTATCTTGGGTCAGTAAGCAAAAATCTCCAAAACGGGGTGAGATTTATCAAAACTAGTGTAAAGGAAACGTTAAGTATTTGCCCATAACAACCAATTAGCTTCCATCTCTCATTTTCCAGAGGCTCTTTAGAAAATGAAAGCTTAAATCTGATTGGTTGTTATGGGCAAATACTTTACTTTTCCCTTGCATTAGTTTTAATAAATGTCCCCCACAGAAGCGTCACAAATCTTTCCATTATAGCTTTCGTCTCTGTAGGTTCTACTCCTGGGTTTGACCTACAAATACTGAAGCCAAGCACTGACCAAAATACTGCCGTCTGAATGAGGCAATGTTCACATGAGCGTATTACGGGCTTGGGTCACGAGTAAATACCAGCCAAGGTATGGTTTTAACTGCGTTCTTCTAGTGCCTGCAACTAGTAACTGTGGCCCCAAAGGTAAGTGTCCAGCTTAGTGGCCTGAGTAGTAATAATGACCCTAATAGTGGCCCCAGTAATAAGTGTCCCTGTTAGTGATTGCATTACTAATAGTGGCCCCAATAGTAATAGTGGCTCTGTTAGTGATCCCAGTACTAATAGTGACCCCTGTTTTAAGTGTACCTGTTAGTGATACCCGTACTAATAGGGGCCTCAGTAGTGATAGTGGCCCCTGTATTAACCCTTTGCAATCCAATTTTGGATTCAGGGTTTCCTAGGGGGCTTTCTCTTTCTGCCATTATACAATGGCGCCATCTACTGTCTGGAGCGAATACTGCGGTATGGGACATGCTGGAAAGGCCCCCGACAACAGAGCGGCCAGTAATATACAGTAAGAATACCCTGCCGGACGTCTTCTGGAATCAGAGTTTTACAGCCTTCAATCAGAATGTCTTCAGACGTCAGACAGCGGATTGGAAAGGGTTAAGTGTACCTGTTAGGCTGGGTTCACATGGGATGGATTCCCGACGGAAATCCCGCGGTTTCGCCGCAGCCAAAAAAACGCAATATTTCCGCCGGGAGAACCGCTGCTTCAAAACCTGCGGCGGTTTTGAAGCGGCCGCTCGCTCTTCCGCTGCAGCCGGCACTCCCATAGAGGAGAGCGCGGCCGCAGCGGGGGAAAAAAAGAACATGCTGCGGTCGGCAAATCCGCGCCGCAGCAGCTGATTCTGCCGGCTAAACCGCAGCGCATTTGCCGTCCCGTGTGGACGAGATTTCTGAGAAATCTCGTCCACATGGCTGGCTAATACCGGGATTAGCGGCCGCAGGTGGATTTGCTGCGACGCAATACCGCATGGAATTTCCGCGGCAAATCCGCCCCGTGTGAACCCAGCCTTAGTGATCCCAGTACTAATAGGGGCCTCAGTAGTGATAGTGGCCCCTGTATTAAGTGTCCCTGTTAGTGATCCCAGTACTAATAGTGACCCCATTTGCATCCCCAGTTTGTGTCCCCATATTGGCTCCCATAGTAATAGTGACCCCAGTAATGTTTTGACCGTGTAAGTCCTTCTATTGCCAAGTACGAGTGGAGCTGAACGCATTAAAGTGAGGGTTACCATGCGGCCAGCGGTGGTAGCCTAAATTTATGTTTACCGGCAGTTAACATAATAAGATATAAAAAAAATAAATACCGGTGCCAGCCTTTGGACCAGCTGGATGGCAGCCCAAGTCCGGGCTGCGCTGACGGTCTGCCGACCTGAACTTAGGACATCCTAGGGATCTATGAGGCTCGTGTGAATCCAGCCTTAGGCCACTTTCATATAACAACATCCTGCAGTATTTTTCAAGCCAAAACCAACCTACACTGAGAAAAACTGAAAGTCCTCATTCAGACGGTCCGTATGGCAAGCTGCACCTATGAATCGTGGGCTCAACTTGTATCAGACAGCGCACGGACGCTCATCTGTGTCCTGTCCCATCTGTGGGGACGCTGCTCAGCGCATGTCCTATTCTCACCTGTGACATGGACCAGAATGTGACACGCATGGACGATCAGTCAGTGTGCAGAAGTGCTCCTGTGTAAGCCTCATAGGCTATAATGGGTCTGAATAAGCCCTAATCTAAAGATGGACGCCTCTCGCATGTTCTGGACTAGGGATGAGCGAGTATACTCGCTAAGGCACTACTCGCTCGAGTAATGTGCTTTAGACGTGTATCTCCCCACTCGTCCCTGAAGATTCGGGGGCCGCCACGGAGCGGGGAGCGGCGGGGGAGAGCGAGGAGGAACGGAGGGGAGATCTCTCTCCCGCCCGCTCTCCCCTACTCCCCGCCGCAACTCACCTGTCAGCTGCGGCGCCTCCCGAATCTTTCGGGACGAGCGGGGAGATACTCGTCTAAGGCACATTACTCGAGCGAGTAGTGCTTTAGCGAGTATACTCGCTCATCCCTATTCTGGACCAATCCTGGATTTAGCCTACAAGTATGTATGCAAGATATAGACCAGAATATTGAGATGTGAAGACGGCCTTGGGTGCGTTCACCCTTACTGATTTGCTGCAGATCAGCACATTTCACGCCCTCCATTTGAATTCAGTTAAAAGGTTGAAATCTGCAACAAAACCCGCAGCAAGTCGTGACATGAGAACGCACCCTAAGGGTTCCTGACATGGGGCAATTATTGCCCAAATTCTGGCTGGACAGTGCATTTCGGCAATAATCGTACTGTGTACACGCGACCGCCAACAGGACACTGAATGAGAAGTCACTTGGTGTTACCAAAACTAAAAACCAAGCGACTACCAGGCTGCGTAAACAGGAGCCGCTCAAGGTTGCGCAAAATACGAGTGCAAAAAAGATCGCAGCATGTTCTATCTGCGCGCCCATTACGTGTGTATGCATGCCAATTGAACGCACACAGCAAGTACATAATGTCATTGCGTACTCTCTGCGGGCAGTAACCAGCAAATTATGCTTGTGTCAAGCCGGCCCCAGAAATAGGAGGAGGCTTGCAGAAAGAGGGTGTGACTGGCAAGGAAGGGAGTGATTTGAGTTGATTGCAATAAGACTTGAGAGTCATGAGTACTGACGGTAGTGCGGACACAAGAATACAATGCTCGACTGCTGCCAGTTAGGAAGTAGTTAACAAATCTGGTACAAGAGTATACAGGTAAGCGCAAAATCCTGTGTGATAGGCAATGGTGAGCTTTCTGTATTTATGTGAGCTGGACTATACACAGATGTCTACACACACACTCGCTGTTATACATGCATTTCTAGTGCCTTTAATGGGATCTACACAGAAGTATAAAAGCAAAGCTCATCATATACCATATAGGTGATGTTCGCTGCTGGCGCGACGGGTATAAATGTATTTATGTTGTCTTGTAACATTTTAACTCCTTCCTACATTTTGCTTTTAAAATCTAGATTGCTTCATATGCAAAGTGCAGAAACGGTCAGATGCTAAGAATTGCCAGTAGGCTCGCTCATACGTAGAGGGTGGTAAGGTCTCCTTCTGAGGAGCGTGTGTGCCCACTTCTGCGCAACGTATTTCGGCTATGAGCAAGGTTGATTTGTGTGCATCTCTGCACATAATACTGTACTTTTTTGCGCGCACAGGGCAAGTTCATAAGAGCAGTGCACCCCCTCACTGATTTACATGGCTATTTAGTCTAATGAGATCCAGATGTTTTGGACGGCACTCGTACAAGTAAAGAACCTATTTAATTGATTTTTTTTTTTTTCTCCATGTTTTATGCAGATGGGTGATTGCTGTCCTTCTTCCTTTTTTCTTGTGTGTGATAATGCCATATACAGCAATGTCATGTGCTTATAAAGCCAAAATACACCGCGGTCGTAGAAAACAAATCACAGGTTAACGAGTGTGATCTCTAAAGAATAATGATAAAATAAAATGTATTCTTTTCTTTTCCCCCTCTTTAGGCTGGATTCAGACGACCGTATATCAGCCCGGTTGTCATGCCGGCCGATATATGCCGGCTCTCTCTGCAGGGGGAGGAGGCTGGAAGAGCCGGGAGCAGTGCTCTGAGCTCCCGCCCCCTCTTCGCCCCTCTGCACTATTTGCAATGGGGAGAGGCGGGATGGGGGTGGGGGTAATTCACAGAACTTAGCCCCGCCCCCATCCCACCTCCTTTCATTGCAAATAGTGCAGAGGGGCGGAGAGGAGGCAGAGAGGGGGCGGGAGCTCAGTTCCTGCTTCTGGCTCGTCCATCTCCACCCCCCCCCCCCTGCAGATGAGGACACCGTATATCGGCTCAGCATGAAAACAGAGCCGATGTACGTTCGTGTGAATGCACCCTAAGTCCAATATCTCACTCGTCGCTATAAATACAGCCCTGGGGTGTGGTGTGTTCCTTCAGACGTACCAGCCAGTGGAGCCCCCACAGCAGTGCATGAGTGCTGTATGACTTTTGCACTAACGGAGTCCTGCAAGCTTTGTTCCCCTTGTACAAGTCAGTGATATACGGGAATTTAGGAATATCCCATCAGACTGTGCTTCTTATATAATCTCCTCAGAATTGGGCCACGATCACACTGCTATAACTTGCATTGGTCTTTGTAAAAAAAAAAAAAAAAAAAGAGGAAAAATGGAAAGATTAGTCTTCTATAATTTGGACCCAACCCATTAAAATAAGCAACCAATCGGAATCCAGCTTACATTTTCTAACCTGCAGTTCACACATGAAAGCCATAATTAGATTGGTTGCTGGGGGTAACTGTCCTTTTTTTTTTTTTTTTTTTACCCTTGTTAAGGCTGGTTGTGCGAGGATTTAGTCATGTGATCAATACACGCGATATGCTCTCTTTTTCTCTAGGCTGAGATGTCGACTGATCAAAGCCATCTGTCACGTTTTGGGCAGGTCCTCATTAACTTGACGTCAGGGGCCATGGGTGAGTGATTAGAAGAGCGTACAGAAATGATCAAACAAGTACAAAGTGGTGGGGAACGAGTATGTTCACACGTAGCGTAAACCTGCCGCAGAGGGGACTGGAAGACTCCAGTACAAACCGTGTGGAGGAGACTCATCCACACGGCGTAGAAAAAGTCCAAGTGGGACTAACATGCAGAGCTAAAATCCACAGCTTGTCAGTAGGTTCCAGCTGGGTGTTATCTGCGCCAAATCTGCATGGAGACGTGGGTTTTTAAAAATTTTTTATTTATTTATTTTTTTGTGGATACACTGCAAAAAATACCCCTTGTGTGAAAGGAGTGCAGGATCTGTCAAGGATGGGTCACAGTTTTATTTATTTATTTTTTTTGGGGGGGGGGGGGGGGGAGTAATGGAATGGGGATTTGCCACCGAATCAGTGCGAATTTCACTTTCGAAAGGAGTCGACCTTGAGCCGGCTACCTGAAGAAGGAAAAAAATTATATATATCAGATTTTTTATTTTTTGCTAGCTATTAACGCACACAATATACTATATGTATTCTTTTTTGGTGGATTTTTCTTTGTACACTTCGGTGTTGGTTCTTTGAGACTGCATTACTGACATGTACCACCAGGTGTCATTAGAGCTCTAAAATTTAAAACAAAATAAAGCGTTAACGCCAATGTAGTTAAACTTCAGCCACCGTTTATTGGCCTCCTTGCGCCGTAACGTGGCCACATGCAAGAACTGGATATCATTATTTGCTGAGCTTTTTAGAAGGCTACTAATAAACATTACACTATTGCATGTAGTCCCTTTTTGTTCACCCACTGTACTTGGTCTAAGATCTCATACACATAGCACACAGGTCACATATATGGTGGTACCAGTGCCATTTAATGAATTGAAATCATAAGAAAAAACAAAAACAAAGTGGTATCCAATGAAGGGAGGGGGGAAGGGGGCGGGGGCAATATGTAAATTGTATACACCACACCTTCACTTTTACGACATTCAAAGTGAGGTAAACTTGTTTGGATTTATAATTAAAAATTTATAAATTATTTTAGATGCTTTGTCACTTTAAAAAAAAAAAAAAAAGGTTTGTCACGTCATTTTGAGAAGCATATAGCAGCTCGGCTCCAGCACCATACACAACCCATGGCTGAGTGCTGCGCCATTTTTTTGCTTTACTTTTTTTAAACGGCAGCCATATCTTTCTAATCTTGAAGAACCCCTTAGGCCGCCTGCAGACGAGCGGGTCAGATCCGGCGGCGAGAATTCTCGCCGCCGGACCCGACCCGAGCGCCTGCAGAGACGAGCGCGTACTCACCCGCGCCCGGCGGCCCCGGATCTTTCAGGTGCCGGCTGCCGGGCAGCCGGCGCATGCGCAGACCGGAGCCGGCGGCCGGGTGAGTGACGTTTCTGTGCGAGGCTCTGCGAGAAATGGGACATGCCGCAGTTTGTTTGCCGCGCGACATTTCGCGCGGCCAAACCGCGGCCGTCTGCATAGGAGTGCGTTTTGTAATGCACTCCTATGCAGGCTTTTAGTGGCGGAAATCCCGCGGGAAATCCTGCCGCCCGTGTGCAGGCGGCCTTAAGCTACGTCCTACCGATAACTTGAGGTGGGCGTGAAGTTCATATCGTAATATATGTATAATTATTTTTGCTCTTTTGGGCATATCTCTTCAGTTACTTGTTACCCTCCTCTAGGTGGCGTGGCATGCGTGGCCAGCGGACAGCCCTTTGACACAGCCAAGGTTAAGATGCAGACCTTCCCATCTATGTATCGGAGCTTCATGGACTGCGCAGTGCAAACTTACAACATGGAGGGATTGCGTGGGTTGTATCATGGCGCTGTTCCTGCTCTGTTGGCAAATGTGGCTGAAAATGCAGTTCTGTTTACATGTTACGGGTTTTGTCAGAATCTGGTGTGTCGTGTCTTGGAGGTGAAAGATCCGGCTCAGCTTAGGTTTGTGTTCCTTTACTCTTCTCTAATACAGCTCCTTCGTAAGGTCATTTTACTTTTGCTAAGTGCCCATTTACACGGACGGATGTGAGTTACACCTGAACTCTCATCAGACAGCAGCAGGAGCAGGTCGGGTCCTTGGCTATCAGTGACAGCTGAGGACCCAGAGGAGAAGGCAGAAGCTTCCTCTGCCTTCTCTCTCGCATGCTACATAGTGCTCAATGAGCGCTATGTAGTGACTAAAGAAAGCGGAAGTGTTACAGTTATCAAGCAACCTCCGAGTGCCCCCTGCCATAGCAGAGCTGCAAGGTCCTAGCAGACCCAGGTCAGGTATGTTGGTGACTATTTAGGGGAATGGCTAATGTACAGTGAATTGTATTGAATATGAAGCACTTGTGCCACATGCCCTATGCTTTACTATCATTGTGGGCAGCAGAAACCTGAACGAGATGTTCACATGCAGCTGTTAGACATTTGTGACTCCTCTAACCATCCGGATGGACGAGCAGAAATTCATCCGCAATCTCTTGCTATGTTTTTTCCTCTAGAGAACACCACAAGGCCGCTGCGGGCTCTCTGGCTTCTGTCTTTTCCTCGCTGGTCCTCTGTCCAACAGAACTAGTCAAGTGCCGGATGCAAACGCAGCATGAAATGCGAGTATCCGGATTTAAGGGCATACCGCACAAGAGGTTGGTGTATTACAGCAATGCCTAAGTGTCTCATTCAATATGGCTGATTTTAATTTGTAATTAATTACAGGGTGCTATATCCTCGGATAGGGTGTCTGGTCATGGCCAAGAAAACCCCACTGCTCTTTACCTGCAGGTGCCGATCAAAGACGTCTGGACACTGTCATAAAATAGATGTGACAGTATCCAGAGTGCAGTAATTAACTCTTCCATAAACGGCAGCAATGTTTCAACTAACATGTCTTTATTAGAGATGAGCGAGCGTGCTCGTCCGAGCTTGATGCTCGGTCGAATGTTAGCATACTCGGAACTACTCGTTACTCGAGTGAGCACCAGGCGGTGCTCTGATGCGCGATCAAATTTCAGGAGAGAGAGAGAGAATATGAATGCTCGCCACCCGGTAGGTCCATTGACTTCAATGGGGTTTGTTACTCGAACAGAGCTCTCGAGCATTACAAAAAGCTCTGCTTGAATAATGAGCACCCGAGCATTTTGCAGCTCACTCATGTCTAGTCTTTATCAAGCATGCAAATGTATAATATGGAGAAGACCAGCAATTCCAAACCATGTGCATACCCATCATGGCGCCGCCTGACTGAACCTGGCCTTTCCCACTATACTCTGCACAAGCGCGAACCCTTGCCAGCGCACATGCACGAATACCCACTCATGATCCAGAGTGTCTACGTGCTGCTATAACAACCACAGGTCAGCTGATCGATTAGACAGTCGCATGACCAGAACAATCGGAACATATTCCTTTATCCAGTATAGCAACTCAGGTTGCTAAAGTAACCAATGGAATGGGAACAGTGGAAACCGCATCTATAAGGGCAAGGGTCAATAATATTAGCTAGTGTAGTTTTGAGATCGTTGTAGTAACCTCCACCCAACGGACATTACATGCTAGATGTAAAAAAAAAATGCAAACATACGGACTATAAGTCTCGGCAAAACTGACTAGTATGTGTTCAAAAGATGGATGTTATATCAACATGCAAAAAAAAAAGTAGAGTGAGTCATATATGCGGGTTCATATTGAAACACACAAAGAACACATACTCATTGGCCTATAAGTGGGTAGTCAAAGTAGCACCGCAACAGTGGCAATAGCAACCATCACTGTGTCCAGGCCTGGAAAAAACCTTTAACAGTCACCACTTGGATAGGTATCTAAACCACATACCCCACTAGAACATCCAAAATACTTTTCCGCAAATACTTTTTATTCATCAACTAGCTTACCCGTTGCGCGTTGCTGCGAAGACAGACATATATACATTCGTTTATATATATATATATATATATATATATATATAGATAACAACCAATCGCAGCACAGCTTACATGTTACCTCAGCTTTATAATATATAACACCCAATCACAGCACAGCTTTCATGTTACCTCAGCAGTATAATATATAGCAACCAATCACAGCACAGCTTTCATTTTACCTCAGCATTCTCAATATCCAGCAATTGTCAAGCGAAACGTTCGGCGGTGCATCATTTTCTGGTTGAACACTCATCCCGTTGCTCGTAATGCCTTTTGCTTTCGTGCTTGAAATGGAAATCAAATGATCTTTGTCTGGGGGGCATAACTGTCAATGCTCGCACGCGTGCCACCTATCGTAGGATAGTTGTACTATGCCAGTGATCTTCCCAAAGTTTCATGGCGATTGGATGAATGAATTTTTATATATATATATATATATATATATATATATATATATATAGAGATGACATCAGGAAGTGAGAAAATTAGATTCCGTACGTAAAATTTGGACGCTAATTCTTTTGCGCTTAGAATTGAATAATCGAGTTTAGACCCATTACCTTTTCCTATTCATGACATAATCAATGCTCGTGCTAAATTTCAAGTTTCTATGACATTGGGAAGTGAGAGAATTAGATTCCGTACGTAAAATTTGGCCGCTAATTCTTTGGCGCTTAGAATTGAAAAATGGAGTTGGGACCTATTAACTTTTCCTATTTATGAACAATCAATGCGCGTGCCAAATTTCTTATTTCTACGACATCGGGAAGTGAGAGAATTAGTGGCAATGATGGAAATCGAACGATCTACGTGGGGGGGGGGGGGGGCGCGTAACTGTCGACTAGGCTCGCACGCCCGCCATTTATCATAGGGTAGATGTACTATGCTAGTAATCTTCCCAGGAGTGTACTCAACAACTTTCCAAAGTTTCATGGCGATCGGATGAATGGTGTAGTAGCGCATAAAGGACAAACAGACAGACACACACACGTACATATACATTCAATTTTATATATATATATAGACTAGCTTACCCGTCGCGTGTTGCTGCGAAGACAGACAGACATAGATTCGTTTTTATATATAGATGACATCAGGAAGTGAGAGAATTAGATTCCTTACATAAAATTTGGACGCTAATTCTTTGGCGCTTAGAATTGAATAATCGAGTTTAGACCCATTACCTTTTCCTATTCATGACATAATCAATGCTCGTGCTAAATTTCAAGTTTCTATGACATTGTGAAGTATGAGAACTACATTCTGTACGTAAAATTTGGACGCTAATTCTTTGGCGCTTAGAATTAAATAATCGAGTTTAGACCCATTACCTTTTCCTATTCATGACATAATCAATGCTCGTGCTAAATTTCAAGTTTCTATGACATTGGGAAGTGAGAGAATTAGATTCCGTACGTAAAATTTGGCCGCTAATTCTTTGGCGCTTAGAATTGAAAAATGGAGTTGGGACCTATTAACTTTTCCTATTTATGAACAATCAATGCGCGTGCCAAATTTCTTATTTCTACGACATCGGGAAGTGAGAGAATTAGTGGCAATGATGGAAATCGAACGATCTACGTGGGGGGGGGGGGGGGCGCGTAACTGTCGACTAGGCTCGCACGCCCGCCATTTATCATAGGGTAGATGTACTATGCTAGTAATCTTCCCAGGAGTGTACTCAACAACTTTCCAAAGTTTCATGGCGATCGGATGAATGGTGTAGTAGCGCATAAAGGACAAACAGACAGACACACACACGTACATATACATTCAATTTTATATATATATATAGACTAGCTTACCCGTCGCGTGTTGCTGCGAAGACAGACAGACATAGATTCGTTTTTATATATAGATGACATCAGGAAGTGAGAGAATTAGATTCCTTACATAAAATTTGGACGCTAATTCTTTGGCGCTTAGAATTTAATAATCGAGTTGGGACCCATTAACTTTTCCTATTTATGACATAATCAATGCTCATGCCAAATTACATCGGGAAGTGAGAAAATTAGATTCCGTACATACAATTTGGACGCTAATTCTTTGGCGCTTAGAATTGAATAATCAAGATGGGACCCATTAGCTTTTCCTATTTATGACCTAATCAATGCTCGTGCTAAATTTCAAGTTTCTATGACATTGTGAAGTATGAGAACTACATTCTGTACGTAAAATTTGGACGCTAATTCTTTGGCGCTTAGAATTAAATAATCGAGTTGGGACCCATTACCTTTTCCTATTTATAACATAATCAATGCTCGTGCCAAATTTCAAGTTTCTATGACATTGGGAAGTGAGAAAATTAGATTCCGTATGAAAAATTTGGACGCTAATTGTTTGGCGCTTAGAATTGAATATTGTAGTTGGGACCCATTACCTTTTCCTAATTATAACATAATCAATGCTCGTGCCAAATTTCAAGTTTCTATGACATTGGGAAGTGAGAAAATTAGATTCCGTATGAAAAATTTGGACGCTAATTGTTTGGCACTTAGAATTGAATAATCGAGTTGGGACCCATTAGCTTTTCCTATTTTTGACATAATGCTCATGCCAAATTTCATGTTTCTACTAGAGATGAGCGAACGTACTCGTCCGAGCTTTATGCTTGTTCGAGATGCTCGTTACTCGAGACGAGTACCACGCGATGTTCGAGTTACTTTCACTTTTATCTCTCAGACATTTGTGCGCTTTTCTGGCCAATAGAAAGACATGGAAGGCATTACAACTTCCCCCTGTGATGTTCCAGCCCTATACCACCCCCCTGCAGTGAGTGGCTGGGGAGATCAGGTGACACCCGAGTATTAAAATCTGCCCCTCCCGCGGCTCGCCACAGATGCATTCTGACATAGATCAGGGACAGTGCTGCTGCTGCTATAGGGAGAGCGTTAGGAGTTATTTTAGGCTTGAAGAACCCCAACGGTCCTTCTTAGGGCCACATCTGACCGTGTGCAGTACTGTTAAGGCTGCTGTGAGCAGTGTTGCACAATTTTTTATTTTTTTTTGTATATCGGGCGTGCAGAGCATTGCGTCCTCAGTCTGCAGTCACTGTACAGGGCCAGTACTGGTGAGGCAGGGACAGTGGGAAAGGTGAAAGAGATATACTGTCTATATAGGCAGTGGGCTTTTTCAAACAAATTTGGGAAAAATACTATCTTTGGGCTGCCTGCGTCTCTGCTGGGGGTAGTAGTCCTAATTATTACGCAGCTAAGTGTTACAGCAGGCTTGCGGAAAATTGTTTCCTGGCTCTGCGTTGCCCGTTACATCACCACCGTCATCCCGTCCAGAGGGAAACAGTATACATATATACGCTGCCTACAGTATCTGTCTGCTGTCTCAGCTCGGCCTTTAAAAAAATATAAGCAAAATACTTTAGGCCTACTAGTGGCCTTTGGACACTTGACTGCTTCTGCGCTGTGAATTCCACTAACTCAGTCATACGCACCTACGTCTCAGTACAGGCGTGCGCAAAATTCTTTCCTGGCTCTGCTATGCATTCCGTAAGCGAAGTCAGCCTCCAACCACAGGCCAATAAGCAGCACATTTAATTACAGCGTTGTTTCTGCACTACTGGTAATACACCATGCTGAGGGGTAGGGGTAGGCCTAGAGGACGCGGGCGAGGACGCGGAGGCCCAAGTCAGGGTGTGGGCACAGGCCGAGCTCCTGATCCAGGTGTATCGCAGCCGACTGCTGCGGGATTAGGAGAGAGGCAAGTTTCTGGGGTCCCCAGATTAATCTCACAATTAATGGGTCCACGCGGTAGACCTTTATTAGAAAATGAGCAGTGTGAGCAGGTCCTGTCGTGGATGGCAGAAAGTGCATCCAGCAATCTATCGACCACCCAGAGTTCTACGCCGTCCACTGCTGCAACTCTGAATCTTCTGGCTGCTGCTCCTCCTTCCTCCCAGCTTCCTCACTCCATTACAATGACACATTCTGAGGAGCAGGCAGACTCCCAGGAACTGTTCTCAGGCCCCTGCCCAGAATGGGCAGCAATGGTTCCTCTCCCACCGGAGGAGTTTGTCGTGACCGATGCCCAACCTTTGGAAAGTTCCCGGGGTCCGGGGGATGAGGCTGGGGACTTCCGGCAACTGTCTGAAGAGCTTTCAGTGGGTGAGGAGGAGGGCGACGACGATGAGACACAGTTGTCTATCACTCAGGTAGTAGTAATTGCAGTAAGTCTGAGGGAGGAGCGCACAGAGGATTCGGAGGAAGAGCAGCAGGACGATGAGGTGACTGACCCCACCTGGCTTGCTAAGCCTACTGAGGACAGGTCTTCAGAGGGGGAGGCAAGTGCAGCAGCAGGACAGGTTGGAAGAGGCAGTGCGGTGGCCAGGGGTAGAGGCAGGGCCAGACCAAATAATCCACCAACTGTTTCCCAAAGCGCCCCCCTCGCGCCATGCCACCCTGCAGAGGCCGAGGTGCTCAAAGGTGTGGCAGTTTTTGACTGAGAGTGCAGACGACCGACGAACTGTGGTGTGCAAGGTTTGTCGCGCCAAGATCAGCCGTGGAGCCGCCACCACCAGCCTCACCACCACCAGCATGCGCAGACATATGATGGCCAAGCACCCCACAAGGTGGGACAAAGGCCGTTCACCGCCTCCGGTTTGCACCGCTGCCTCTCCCCCTGTGCCCCAACCTGCCACTGAGATCCAACCCCCCTCTCAGGACACAGGCACTACCGTCTCCCGGCCTGCACCCACACCCTCACCTCCGCTGTGCTCGGCCCCCATCCAGCAATGTCTCTCAGCGCACCGTCCAGCCGTCGCTAGTTCAAGTGTTTGAGCGCAAGCGCAAGTACGCAGCCACGCACGCTCAAGCGTTAAACGTGCACATAGCCAAATTGATCAGCCTGGAGATGCTGCCGTATAGGCTTGTGGAAACATGATGGCGGCAGTCACCACTACTTTTCCCGATGTGCCGTCCCAGCCCTGCATGACCACGTCTCCCGCAACATTGTACGTGCCCTCACCAACACGGTTACTGCCAAGGTCCACTTAACAACGGACACGTGGACAAGCACAGGCGGGCAGGGCCACTATATCTCCCTGATGGCACATTGGGTGAATTTAGTGGAGGCTGGGACAGAGTCAGAGCCTGGGACCGCTCACGTCCTACCCACCCCCAGAATTGCGGGCCCCAGCTCGGTGCTGGTATCTGCGGCGGTGTATGCTTCCTCCACTAAACCACCCTCCCTCCTCCTACGCAACCTCTGTCTCGCAATCAAGATGTGTCAGCAGCAGCACCTCGCCAGCAGTCGGTGTCGCGCGGCGTGGCAGCACAGCGGTGGCCAAGCATCAGCAGGCCGTGCTAAAACTACTCAGCTTAGGAGAGAAGAGGCCCACGGCCCACGAACTGCTGCAGGGTCTGACAGAGCAGACCGACCGCTGGCTTGCGCCGCTGAGCCTCCAACCGGGCATGGTCTTGTGTGACAACGGCCATAACCTGGTGGCGGCTCTGCAGCTCGGCAGCCTCACGCACTTGCCATGCCTGGCCCACGTCTTTAATTTGGTGGTTCAGCGCTTTCTGAAAAGCTACCCACGCTTGTCAGACCTGCTCGGAAAGGTGCGCCGGCTCAGCGCACATTTCCGCAAGTCCAAGACGGACGCTGCCACCCTGCGCACCCTGCAACATTGGTTTAATCTGCCAGTGCACCGACTGCTGTGCGACGTGCCCACACAGTGGAACTCTACGCTCCACATGTTGGCCAGGCTCTATGAGCAGCGTAGAGCTATAGTGGAATACCAACTCCAACATGGGCGGCGTAGTGGGAGTCGGCCTCCTCAATTCTTTACAGAAGAGTTGGCCTGGTTGGCAGACATCTGCCAGGTCCTTGGAAAATTTAAGGAGTCTACCCAGATGGTGAGCGGCGATGCTGCAATCATTAGCGTCACCATTCCTCAGCTATGCCTCTTGAGAAGTTCCCTGCAAAGCATAAAGGCAGACGCTTTGCGCTCGGAAACGGAGGCGGGGGAAGACAGTATGTCGCTGGATAGTCAGAGCACCCTCATGTCTATATCTCAGCGCGTTGAGGGGGAGGAGCATGAGGAGGAGGGGGAAGAGACAGCTTGGCCCACTGCTGAGGGTACCCATGCTGCTTGCCTGTCATCCTTTCAGCGTGTATGGCCTGAGGAGGAGGAGGATCCTGAAAGTGATCTTCCTAGTGAGGACAGCCATGTGTTGCGTACAGGTACCCTGGCACACATGGCTGACTTCATGTTAGGATGCCTTTCTCGTGACCCTCGCGTTACACGCATTCTGGCCACTACGGATTACTGGGTGTACACACTGCTCGACCCACGGTATAAGGAGAACCTTTCCACTCTCATACCCGAAGAGGAAAGGGGTTCGAGAGTGATGCTATACCATAGGACGCTGGCGGACAAACTGATGGTAAAATTCCCATCCGACAGCGCTAGTGGCAGAAGGCGCAGTTCCGAGGGCCAGGTAGCAGGGGAGGCGCAGAGATCAGGCAGCATGTACAGCACAGGCAGGGGAACACTATCCAAGGCCTTTGACAGCTTTATGGCTCCCCAGCAAGACTGTGTCACCGCTCCCCAGTCAAGGCTGAGTCGGTGGGAGCACTGTAAAAGGATGGTGAGGGAGTACGTAGCCGATCGCACGACCGTCCTCCGTGACGCCTCTGCCCCTACAACTGCTGGGTGTCGAAGCTGGACACGTGGCCTGAACTCGCGCTGTATGCCCTGGAGGTGCTTGCTTGTCCTGCGGCTAGCGTCTTGTCAGAGAGGGTGTTTAGTGCGGCTGGGGGAATCATCACAGATAAGCGTACCCGCCTGTCAACCGACAGTGCCGACAGGCTTACAATCATAAAGATGAACAAAGCCTGTATTTCCCCAGAGTTGTCTTCTCCACCAGCGGACAGCAGCGATACCTAAACAATACGTAGGCTGCACCCGCGAATGGAAGCATCGTTCTCTATCACCATAAAAAATGGGGACCTTTTAGCTTCATCAATCTGTGTATTATATTCATCCTCCTCCTCCTGCTCCTCCTCCTGAAACCTCACATAATCACGCCGAACGGGCAATTTTTCTTAGGCCCACAAGGCTCAGTCATATAACTTTTGTAAACAATGTTTATACGTTTCAATTCTCAATTCAATAAAGCGTTGAAACTTGCACCTGAACCAATTTTTATTTTAACTGGGCTGCCTACAGGCCTAGTTACAAATTAAGCCACATTAACCAAAGCGATTAATGGGTTTCACCTGCCCTCTTGGTTGGGCACGGGCAATTTTTCTGACATACATTTGTACTGTAGGTACACCAATTTTTTTGGGCCCTCGCCTACATTGTAATCTTAGTAATTTTTAGCCCACCTGCATTAAAGCTGACATTACCTCAGCTGTGCTGGGCACTGCAATGGGATATATTTATGTACCGCCGGTGGGTTCCAGGGAGCCACCCATGCTGTCGGTCCACACGGAGTTGTAACTGCATGTGTCCACTTCTAAAGATCCCAGTCTGACTGGGGCATGCAGTATGGGCCGAAGCCCACCTGCATTAAACCTGACGTTACCTCAGCTGTGCTGGGCACTGCAATGGGATACATTTATGTACAGCCGGTGTGTCCCAGGGAGCCACCCATGCTGTGGGTGCACGCGGAATTCCCATTGCGGAGTTGTACCTGCCTGTGACTATTTATAAAAAAAAACCCGGTCTGACTGGGGCATGCAGACACCTTGACAGAATGAATAGTGTGTGGCACATGGGTTCCCCATTGCTATGCCCACGTTTGCAGCTCCTGATGGAGGTGGCACAGGATTGGATTTCTCATTGCTTCTGTACAGCATTGTGGGCTATCGCCCCGCCCCTTTTAAAGAGGGTCGCTGCCTAGCCGTGCCAACCCTCTGCGGTGTGTGCCTGCGGTTCCTCCTCATGGCAGACACACTTATACATAGACATGAGGGTGGTGTGGCTATGAGGCCAGCGTGTGGCATGAGGGCAGCTGAAGGCTGCGCAGGGACACTTTGGTGTGCGCTGTGGACACTGGGTCGTGCGGGGGGTTGGGCAGCATGTAACCCAGGAGAAGTGGCAGCAGAGTGTCATGCAGGCAGTGATTGTGCTTTGTTGGAGGTAGTGTGGTGCTTAGCTAAGGTATGCATTGCTAATGAGGGTTTTTCAGAAGTAAAAATTGTTGGGAGGGGGGGCCCACTCTTGCCGCTATTGTGGCTTAATAGTGGGACCTGGGAACTTGAGATGCAGCCCAACATGTAGCCCCTCGCCTGCCCTATCCGTTGCTGTGTCGTTCCCATCACTTTCTTGAATTGCCCAGATTTTCACAAATGAAAACCTTAGCGAGCATCGGCGATATACAAAAATGCTTGGGTCGCCCATTGACTTCAATGGGGTTCGTTACTCGAAACGAACCCTGGAGCATCGCGAAAATTTCGTCTCGAGTAACGAGCACCCGAGCATTTTGGTGCTCGCTCATCTTTAGTTTCTGCGTTTTCGGGAAGTGAGAGAATTAGTGGCAATGATGGAAATCAAACGATCTACGTGGGGGCGCGTAACTGTCGACGACGCGCGCCATTTATCATAGCATAGTTGTACTATGCCTATAATCTTCCCATGAGTGTACTCAACAACTTCCCAAAGTTTCATGGCGATCGGATGAATGGTGTAGTAGCGCATAAAGGACAAACAGACATTCAATTTTATATATATATATATATATATATATATATATATATATATATATATATATATATATAGACGCAAAAAACCCACCAGGTTGAGTCAGACGACGCCATGATGGGTATGCAGATGGTTTGGTATTAAAGACCTGTTGGTTGAAACGTTGCTGCTGTTTATGGCAGAATCAAGACCTTGTTTTTATTGCTCCCTGGATGCCGTCACACATACTTTATGGTTTTCATATTGGGTCCATGGATTCTGGTCCTGTGACTTTGCATCGTTGCTCCACCACTGAGGTGTTTGGCCAGTAGTGCGGACTACCTGTGATCTATCTATGGACAGTAGGTCGTGTCCGCACTGGAGCCAAGTACCGGCTGAAGTGAAGAGCAGCGGGGAATGGGCGCTGGTGGCCCAGAAGCTGTGGGCCAGCGGAGCTGGCAGGAGAGTATGGCTTCTATGGTTCTACAATATATGCAGCTATGACTCTAGACTAGTTGCACTTTGCCTTCTCAGTGTCTAATACAGGATTATTCACAAAGGAGAAGATTTTGGGGGATTTTATTACAAACTACAAAAGACAGGTACACAATCCTCACTGAAAAGTAGAAGGTTCAAAGTTTCATGACATAGCAGTTAGTTCTGTTTTCGGCCACACCACAGCGCTGTTAATAGGAAAATGGAGACCCCACAGGAGAAACTGTTTTATATGAATGCATTATTAAAGCTCACCGTGAGTTCTAGTGTTTGATTAAAAAAAAAAAGTTAAAAATTTGCTCGTGACAAAGTGGCCAAGTGGTACAGTAAATGTGTGGAACTTGGTTCAATATGCAAACCCAGAAAAGCACTGTTTGCCCCCACGCACCCCAGGGACCATAAAACTGTAAACGAGACACCCAACGCTGTGATGTGGCAGGAAATGGGAACTTACTGGTATGTTATGGGGGGGGGGGGGGGGACTTTGAACCTTCCTCTTTTCAGTGATGTGTGGATTGTGTACCTCTCTTGTGTAGTTTGTTTTTAATCTGCTCCTTCTTTTTGACTAACCCTGTGTTTCCTTTTGCTCTTCTAGCACACCATGGTCCATTGTTTGTGACATCCTGAAAGCAGAAGGTGTTCGTGGCCTTTTCTGTGGACTCAGCAGCACGTGGCTGCGGGAAATTCCAGGCTACTTTTTCTTTTTTGGCGGCTACGAGCTGAGCAAAAGTATGCTAAATCAAAGTTCAAGAGATCAACCAGGTAATTGGGATATGGAGGGTGGAATCCTTATGATCCTTATGGTCCATTATGAGGTTCTGTCTTACATGGCTGTGTATCTACAGGTGCGCTTGTCATCACAGTAAGTGGCGGTGTGGGTGGCGCCTGTTTTTGGATTGCTGTATATCCAGTGGACTCTGTTAAGTCAAGAATACAGGTTTTGTCCATGGCATCTCCCACTAAAAAAGGTTTCTTGATCTCCTTGCTGCACATATTGAAGAAAGAAGGTGAGTGTCTAGATGTTCTGTGGTATGTTGTGTATATACCTCTAGAAGACCAGGACTACTATACCACTAGTTAGTTGGGCCCACGCCATATACTGTCTAACCGCCGTGGCCTGCAGACCGGCTTCGGGTGATGCTTGGGGAGGGTCATTGCCCAGGGCAGCCGGCAGCCAATTCCAGTTTGGTCCATATTGCTATATACAGGGAAATGTCATGTAGTCCAGGAAATGAGACATGTTTAGAAAGCTTATGGGGCTAGATCATGTATGAAAATTTGCTTTTCAGCTGTATGTAGCGCGGTTTTCCCCAGTCGTCTCCACGACAGCACCAATTGAGCTTGCCTCCTCCTGATAGGACAGGAACACACTGAGAGGTTAAAAGCTCCCCCCCCCCCCCCCTTCCCCACTTTCCTCAGTGTCTTCCTGTCCTGCCAGGAGGCAGGATCTCTGAGAGGAGCTGGTGGAGAAGCCAGCCAGGATTACTTACAGGCGGATCGGAGGGCAGTGGCTCAGCCTGTCCTCCCTTCCAAGCCAGACGACTCCCGGGACGCCACATGGGGTGGTAACCCCCGGGCCAGGTTCCTCCCGCGGCGGCCCATGGGGGGTACAAAGCGGGAGCCTCAGTCCCCCTCGTCCTCCCTGCAGAAGTTAGAGCGCGGTGCTCCAGGAAGCCCTTCGACGGCGGGGGGCAGGGCGCCGCGTCACGTGTCCAGCGCGATGACGTCATCGCGTCTGCATCAGGAGCGGAGGGGGCAGGGCTTAGCGCAGGAGCACGAAAATTAAAAAAAAATAGGAACCTGAGAGAAGCCAGAACAAACCAGCACTACAGGTCGCAGGGTGTCTGCAGCATCGGTATAGTAATGAGTGCTCCAGCCCCAGAGACAGCTGAAACCTCAGCCTCAGCGGCCGTAAGTAGCCAGTGCGGCAAAAAATACAATGCAAATATCCAGTGTGTTGTGTATGGAAAATTGCATATTTACCCGCAAAAAATGCTTGCTTTGTCAGGGGGATAAAAAAGACATCACCCCCAGAACAAAACTCAGAAAATGCGTGGAATGCGGGATAAAACTGCCAGCTACGTACCAGAGGCCTCTATGCAAGGCATGCGTAGCTAGGCTAGTTAAAGAGGAATCGGGAGGACGTTAGGAAGCTGGTGAAAGAAGAGGTAGATCAGCCCTAACGTCACAGCTGGCGCCGCCAGCGAAACGCCAGAAAAGGGCGTATGTTCCTGACGAGCCTTCCGACTCCGAGACTTCTATCGGGTTGGAGCAAGAGGAACAGGCGGCCGAGGAGTCCTCAGATTAGGAGGACTACAAAAAATACTTATTCCATCAGGACGACTTAATGGAATTGATTGAGTCAGTCAGGGCTACACTAAAAATGGAAGAGCCCAGAGAACCACGTACCCTACAAGATGAGATATTTGGGGGACTAGGGGAGAGGCGCAAGCATACCTTCCCTGTCCACAAGAATATCACCAAAATAATCCAAAAAGAGTGGAGGACGCCGCACAGTTAAAAGATCCCATGGATCGCAAAGCTGAGGGCCTTCTAAAGAAATCATGGGAGGCAGCGGCAAACATACTTAGGCCAGGGATCGCAGCCACTTGTGTGGCGCGAACTCTGGGGGTATGGCTAGAACAGCTACACCTAACCAATAAGACGCCGAGGGAACAGCTCCTAAATTCCCTTCCGATCCTGCGTATGGCAACAAATTTCCTAGCGGACGCCGCGGCCGAAACTGTCAAACTCTCGGCGATAGCTACAGCCCGGTCTAACTCAGCCAGAAGAGTGTTATGGCTGAAATCGTGGTCAGGTGACCTAGCCTCAAAAAATAAGCTATGCGCCCTCCCGTTCTACGGCCAATTTTTGTTCGGACCGGACCTTGACAAGATTCTAGAGAAGGCGGCCGACAAAAAGAAGGGATTCCCGGAAGAAAAGCCACAGAGAGGGAAGACCTTCTTCCGGGCCCCAAGGCAACAGCCAGAGGCCTACCGAGGCAAGGGCAAGACAGGCCGCTGGAGTTGCCCCAAGGGGGGCAGAGGAAGGAACATCCTCTTTAACCCCCACCAGGGGGAGCCAAAGCAGAGACCCTGACGCCATCCCCGTAGGTGCAAGGCTGGGGGGCTTTGTGGATCAAGGGGACACAATTTCCGAAGGCTCATGGATCCCAAAGATCTTACAGCAGGGATACCGGATAGAGCTGGTGTCCCTCCCCAGAAGAAAATTCATTATCACGGGAGGCTCCAAACAACAGTTACACCTACTAAGGCAAAGCGTTGGGGACCTGCAACAACTAAATGCAATATCCCCCGTACCGCAAAACGAGGAAACCCAGGGCCATTATTCCAGGCTCTTCCTAGTAAGGAAACCCTGTGGGAAACAGCGGATGATAGTGAACCTGAAACCTCTGAAGACCTGCATCAGATACAGAAAATTCAAGATGGAGTCCATCTCCTCAACAATAAAGTTGATTTCCAAAGGAGCCTACATGGCATCCATCGATTTAAAGGATGCTTATTTCCACGTACCGATCCACGAGGGGTCCCGGAAATACCTAAGGTTCGCAGTGGATATGAGCAAAGGAATAGAGCACCATCAATTCAGATGTCTGCCCTTCGGGATCTCCTCAGCACCCAGAATCTTCACCAAAATTATGGCAGAGGTAGCCGCCTACCTGAGGAAGAAGTTGGTCCTAATAGTACCCTACTTGGACGATATTTTAATAATAGCAGAGTCCAGAGAACTCCTAACGAAACACCTGAGGATAGTGCTAGAACTTCTCCAATCCTTAGGATGGATCATAAACTGGGAAAAATCCAGCCTAGATCCCGACAAACAGAAAACGTTGAATCGCAATGCTCCTGCCTACCCGAGGAGAAAATACAAAAAATCCGACGGCTAGTCAAAACCTTTTTACGGAGACTATTATGCACAATTCGGGAAGCCATGTCTCTCCTGGGAAGCTTGACTTCATGCATTCCAGGAGTGGAATGGGCCCAGGCTCACACCAGAGCCCTGCAAGCCTCAGTCCTATCCACGTGGGACAAAAAGCAGTCCTCTCTAGGGACAAGAATGTACATTCCAAGCGCGGTGAAAACATGCCTGCGTTGGTGGGCATCCCCAGAGAACCTGCGGAGAGGGGTTCATTGGCTACAAAACCCAGCCACTCGCATCACAACGGATGCAAGCGTCTGGGGATGGGGAGTGCATGTGGGGAACCAGTTCTTTCAAGGCCCATGGCCTCAAAGGACAAAAGAACAGTCCTCAAATTACAGGGAACTACAGGCCATATGGCAGGTCCTACAGCAGTTAGGGAACTCGCTACGGGACCAGCATATAAAGATACTGTCAGACAATATCACCGCAGTCGCCCATATACGACACCAAGGGGGCACAAGATCTCCCGCTCTGCAAAACATCGCACAGAAAATTTTCCACTGGGCAGAGGGCCGGATCCCCTCGATCACGGCAACCCATTTGAAGGGGACGCCAAAAAGCGGGCTTTCTCAGCAGGAGGCAAATAGACCCAGGAGAGTGGTCTCTCTCCCTGAAAGCATTCAGAATCCTGATCAACCAGTGGGGGACCCCACAATTGGACCTGTTCGCAAACAGGGAAAATGCCAAAGTAAGCAATTTTTTTCTCCCTCCGGCCAGGAGATCGTCCGACAGCAGTAGACGCCCTAGGCCAAGACTGGGGAGAGGGGCTGGTGTACGCCTTTCCTCCTATACCATTGATCCCCAGAGTCTTACAACATTTCAGAACCCAGGTATGCACACTAATCCCGGTGACCCCCTTCTGGCCCAAAAGAAGCTGGTTCGGTCTTGTAGCAACATTGAGTGTCCAGGACCCAGTCATCTTCCCTACCTGGACAGATCTTCTATCGCAGGGGCCACTGAGCCATCCGAGCCTAGACAAGCTCCACTTAACAGCATGGCTCTTGAGGAATCCTCACTAAAAGAGAAGGGATTCTCAGAGAGAGTAGTAGAAACGTTAATGTCCAGCAGAAAAAAGACGACCCACCTTATCTACCAGAAAGTTTGGAGAAGGTTTTCCTCATTGAGACAGGGAAGGGATCGCGGGGATTCTATCCCGGACATCCCTCTAATCTTAGAGTTCTTGCAGGAGGGCCTAGAGATGGGCCTAGAGATGGGCCTCTCTTCAAGCACCCTGAAGGTCCAGGTCGCAGCCCTTAGCGCCATATGTGACACAAAGTTCGCAGACAACAGATGGGTCAACAGGTTCCTAGCAGCAGCAACTAGATTACGGCCTAGGCCCATAAATCTTTTTCCAGACTGGAACCTTAATTGGGCCCTAAGGGCCATGACAACGGTACCATTCGAGCCGATCGACGCACTACCCATAAAAATGCTTACTATCAAGACCATTTTCTTAGTAGCCATCACCTCCGCAAGACGGGTTAGCGAGCTGCAGGCCTTGTCCATTCGCCACCCGTTCCTGAAAATCTCGGACACCAAATTAGTATTTAAACCGGACCCGGCGTTTATGCCAAAAGTAGTATCACATTTTCATAGGTCCCAAGACATAATAATCCCCTCATTTTTTAGTAAACCTAAAAACGAGGAAGAAAAAACCCTAAACTGCCTGGACGTTAGGAGAGCAGTCCTAGGCTACATAGAGGCGACAAGCCACTGGAGGCGGGACGACAACTTGTTCGTCCAGTTCAGTGGCCCAAATAAAGGGAACAAAGCAGTGAAAAGCTCCATAGCCAGGTGGATCCGCCTGGCCATCATAGAGTCCTATAAGGCCCTCGGGAAGGAAATCCCTTTAGCTCTTAAAGCCCATTCTACAAGGGCAGTAGCATCCTCATGGGCCGAACATAGCTCAACTTCGGTCGAGCAGATATGCAAGGCCGCAGTCTGGAAAAAACCCCACATGTTTGTTAAACACTATAGGGTAAAAGTGCTGCAGGACGAGGACATGGCCTTCGGCTGCAAAGTCCTCTCGGCAGCAATCCCACCCTAGGGAAACTTTAGTTGGTACGTCTCAATTGGTGCTGTCGTGGAGACGACTGGGGGAAAAAATGGATTATACCTACCTGATAATCAGGTTTCCAGTAGTCTCCACGACAGCACCCGTACCTCCCCCCCCCCCCCCCCCTAAATTGATAGAAAAGAAACTATATAATATAATATAAAAAAAATATATATATATATATATATATATATATATATATATATATAATTTTATTAAAAAAAAGAGAAAAAAATTTAAGTTGAGCTCCTACCCCGGCAATTCGTTAGAATCCACTGAGGAAAATGGGGAAGGGGGGGAGCTTTTAACCTCTCAGTATGTTCCTGTCCTACCAGGAGGAGGCAATCTCAATTGGTGCTGTCGTGGAGACTACTGGAAACCTGATTATCAGGTAGGTATAATCCATTTTTTTTGTACTCCAGTCTCAGACGAGGTGTAGTTTTTGATGCATTTTTTTTTTTCAGCCAAAACAAGGAGTGAATGCAAAAAAATACTTCCCATTCTAACTCTTCTCCCTGTAGAATCTTCTGGTTTTGCTTTAAAAAATGCAATAACAACTGCACCAAACTGAACAGTGTGAATCTGGCCAGAATTCTACGCACAAGCTTCCAAATTGTGACACTAATCATATTTTAAACCCTTCTATTTGTAGTCCCTAATGAATTGCCATTGAAAACTGTACATCTTAAAGGCATTCTGTCAGCTCCTATGAGCCCCAAAAGCTAAATTTATGGACTGAAATACTAAATCTAGTGCAGTTCTTCCAGCTGGGTGCTGTCAAAGCCACAGCTATATACATCCGGTGGACTGCTTGGTCACTTAAAACCCCTGTAATCAACTGTTGCCATAGATTTTAATGGGAACAGTGCCTGCAATACCAACCTGGGGTGCTACAAAGTACGTATACCATGTGGTGCCCTTCTCTTCTTCTTTTAATGTAACTGTGTGATATATGCCTCGATATAGTGGGATACACTGGAGGTATATGCCTGGAGCGTTTCCAGGAGTAAACCTTAAGCTGAGGCAATTAATATTAAGGAAAAGCCTTCATTTCCATAGAAAATGACAGAACCTCTGTTACAGATTCTACCATGTGAACATGGCCTTAGGAAGGTGTCAAGCATTCAATGCTTATATCTTAAAGGGATATTCTTCTTATTCACAGGATAGGGGTTTACTTGCTGATTGCTGAGGATCTGTCAGCTGGGACCCACACCAATCCTACAAAAGCAGCCCTGGCGCATACCAAAGTGTGGGCAGCGGAGGATATGCACACGCACTAGGCTTCATTGACTTCACAGGAACTGCTAGAGATTGAGTTCAAGCACTCTATTTTCAGCGGTTCCACTGAAGTGAATGGAGCAGAGGTGCATATGCATCCTCTGCCGACCAAAGTTCAGGACACGTCAGGGCAGCTTTCCTAGGATCAGTGAGGGTCACAGTGGTGAGATCCCCACTGATCTGCAAGCTATTCCCTATCCTGTGGCTAGAGGATAACTTTTCGTACTTGGACAGCCCCTTTAATTACCCAGCACTCGTAACGTCTACCATTTATGTACACAGGAATAGGCACTCTGTACAGCGGACTGACTCCTACTGTCATCAGGGCGTTCCCCTCCAATGCTGCTCTCTTCTTGGCCTATGAAATGACGAAGAGGACTCTTACAAAATGGTCATGTGATCAGAGCTGAGAGAAGAAGCCAGTATCCCTGCAGACCTTCTATTGTTCTATCTCTAGTGTCATCTGTGGATTTCTTGTCAGTCTGATACCTTCCTATTCTTTACATGTGGACTGAAGTATTTATTAGCATGTACCCTTGTGTTTTGACTGTTTTATACCTTGCTTATGTGTATATATAGATATTTATTAATTAAACTGAAATGCAGAATACTATTGGAACGTTACAGTATATGGAACTACAAGGTGCCATAGCAGAATGTGGGATGCTCTCCTTTACCTTCCTTACTATGATCAGTGCTTTGCTTACTAAATGGTTATTAGTTAACAATCGATAACCAGTTAATGGGAATATTTAGCAGTCCACAAGCACTCAAGCCAAACCTAAAGTCTCTGCAGATACATAATGTAATTTACGGGAGTTTATCTTCTATAATGGGAACCTAGTGGACCTGAGTTGAATATTAACAATGGATGCTTAATTGGAAAAAGGAGAAAATGATGGCCGGTGGGCGCAACCCTTGTAATGTAAAGGGAGTAACCCAATTTCTTCTTAATTGATAGCCAGCACAGTTACTGGATATTCTTGTCCTGTACTTCCAAGTAAGAAAGAAGAAAATATTTTTTTCTATTTCCTCTTTCCTGGGAGTACAAGAATATCTAGTAACATCCCTGTACTCTTTCCAGCCACTTCTGAAGGGGCTGAGTCCCCAAAACTCGTTTTGTGCTAGCCATGAATTAACCCATTAAGGACCAAGCACAGTAAATTTATGGTGCTTGGTCCTGGGCTTTAATCCCAGCTGATAGTAAAAAATACAGCTGGGGGGATTAAAGCCCCTGCTTGCAATCAATCAGAAGAAGAACAGATTGTCAGCTGTTAGTCATAGCTGATAACCAGGAAGAAAACGGAGAAGTGGTTTTTAACACCTTCTGCCTTCTCCTTTCCCTAGTACACAGCACTCCACTACACAAGCCAGCAGTCTGTGACCACCAGGATCGCCTAGCACATCATAGTTGCAGGGTCCCAGAAGACCCTGATCACCTCTGCCAGTGACTAATGTCACTACAGGAGATGCAAAATAAAAATGTATACATAAGATAGAAAATAACCCAAAGCTGACGCCAACGAAAACAGTCTCTTTATGCGCCCTTTAATAAACCAAAACCTTACATATTATATATCAAAACATTCAAAATAAAATCGGGAACCCGTTCCCATACTGGATTTTAGCGTAAATTTACAAATTAAAGAACAAACTATAAATGTTAATTTCTTTGTTTTGTTTTTTTAATTTTTTTTACCTTTTTATCCCTTTTTTTATAAAGCTAAAAAACGGGGGAAGAAGAGTCAGTAAAAAAAAAAAAAAAAAAAAAGATAGCCCTATATGTCGTGGGGAAAAAAACTCAGCAAAAATAATTTTGGTAGCTGAAGGAAAAGAATTGGGGCAGTTAAACCTCCACATGGGTAAAATCCCTAAAAAGTGTCTGGTCCTTAAGGTACAAAACAGCCTGGTCCTTAAGGGGTTAATAAAGAACAACCTGGGTTAATCCCTCTTCTATGTTTATGTCCTAAATATTTTACCTATAGTTCCTCAAGTAGAAATGATGAATTCTAGTTGGGCCACATGCACACAAGTGTATTTGTGATCACACCGGTCCTAAATGTGAATGCACTGCACTTTAATGAGGCCATGCATATCACTTTACATACTAATATACGCGGCACGGTACAGCTCGGCAACATCCACATGAGGGTTTATTCACAAATATGAACTCTAATCTCTTGAATGGATTTGGTCACACGAGCGATCTTTCTTTTTTAAAATCCCCCCCCCCCCCCCCCCCCCTCCTCATGAAATGTATGCGAAATGTTTGCTTTCCTTTCTGGTGTGTGAAATAAGCACAAGATTACAATTTCGCAGCAGCAATGCTTAATCAAAAAAAGGCATCGTCATGAAAATTGCACATTGCAAGTGGGATACCAGGCAGAGTTTCTCGCTTGCCCGTGTGAATGTAGCCTAACATGGAACAACGCATTTCATAGCTCTGACAGAATTCACCGCTTGTATGAAATGCAACCTTGTGCCGAACTAAGCCGCCGGCTGTATGATCCCTAGTATGGCCAAAACACTTGTGCACAAGGCTTATACTGCTGCCTTATTTTCCATGGATCCTCTATGGATGGCCTCTCTTTCTCCAGATCTTTCCCGTTCGTTCTTCTCACTTGGCTTGAGTCGTCTTTCCTCTCACTTGTCTCAGCTGTTGACATTCTTGATTCCATCTTTGGTGCTGGGCTGGCTCTGACATAGGCTAAAGTTAGAGCTACGGGTTGATCTACCCTTGGCTTGGTCGCCAGTGACTCTGATACAGTCCTACAGGTAACACTTGGTCTCATCTGCACGATTCCTTCTGGTGATTAAAAGCAATGCTACAGTTTGGGAGAAAAATAGAAAGTCCATTACTGCGAGGCCCTCGCGTTACAACGTTACTCCATTAGTAATAGTTGTACTAGAACATAGTTCACAATTATAAATAGGCAGCCAATACAGGACCTGAGCGCATGCGCCATCCTCTATACTCGAACCCAGGTGTGGCGGGTGGACGCATAGTGCTTTGACACTAGTAACTGAGCAGTGTGCGTGGTAAGTGCCGGCATCTAGTGATCTTGATCTGAGATTCTTTTGATTTAGGACTTCTTGGAAAAAACAATTTGAGTTTCAGGGGATTTGAACCCAGGATGCTAATCGGGTGGATGCGATGATGTACTTGTTACTGTGTCCCTCAAATTGTGGTATTGCTTTTAATAAGTTTTTATTATTTTTTATTTTTAGATTCTAGATTTTCAATAAAATTGTACCTATTTATGTTTATAGCTGGATACTTTGAAAGCCTTTTTTCTACATTGTCCAGCCATGACTGCACACATGGGAGTTGTCCTCTGTAGGGACAGGAAGATGGAGAATTTAAAAGCACACCACCTCCCATGTAATCCCATACCATGATGATTTCCTGGTCGTAGCTAACACTCCAGAGATCATGGATAAATGCTTAAAGGGGTTGTCCCGCGCCGAAACGGTTTTTTTTTTTTTTCAATAGCCCCCCCCGTTCGGCGCGAGACAAACCCGATGCAGGGGTTTAAAAAAAACAAAACCGCATAGTACTTACCCGAATCCCCGCGCTCCGGTGACTTCTTACTTACCTTGCGAAGATGGCCGCCGGGATCTTCACCCACGGTGGACCCCAGGTCTTCTCCCATGGTGCACCGTGGGCTCTGTGCGTTCCATTGCCAATTCCAGCCTCCTGATTGGCTGGAATCGGCACACGTGACGGGGCGGAGCTACGAGGAGCAGCTCTCCAGCACGAGCAGCCCCATTCAGAAGGGAGAAGACCGGACTGCGCAAGCGCGTCTAATCGGGAGATTAGACGCTGAAATTAGACGGCACCATGGAGACGGGAACGCTAGCAACGGAACAGGTAAGTGAATAACTTCTGTATGGCTCATAATTAATGCATGATGTATATTACAAAGTGCATTAATATGGCCATACAGAAGTGTATACCCCCACTTGCTTTCGCAGGACAACCCCTTTAAATCTGACAATAAGCCTTTTCTCTAATTTGGCATGGATTATTAACGCTCAGCCTCACTGCGGGGATCGGGAAAGTGTTCTTGGGTATAGTCCTTGATTCATAGTCGCATCATACTTTCCTCCCCAAGTCTAGGGGGAGGATATTATCCAGTCCATATCCAACTTCAGACAGAGGAAAAAGGTGTCATTGAGAGAAACAATGACTATCTTGGGGTAGACATCATGTATCCCGATGGTCTCCTGGGCTCAGGTTGTATTCCAGACCTATCCCATTACATAAAGAGATCCCTTACCTGGTGGATGTCCGATTCTAACCCCAATAAGGGGCTGCGGTGGTCTCTTTCGCCGTTTGTGTCAATAACCACAGATGCCAGCTGGTCAGGCTTGGGCGTGCAAGTAGCCAACCATTTATTTCAGGGCTCCCGGGGATCTAATGTTAATTCCCAATCCTAAAATTTCAGGGAATTAAAAGCAATAAGGGAAGCACTGACTCAGGCAGAGGAGTTACTGAGAGGATGACATGTTAATAATATAATAATAATAATCTTTATTTGTATAGCGCCAACTTATTCCGCAGCGCAGCGCTGTTAAAATCTTCTTGGATAATATAACTGCAGTGTCCTATATTCACCACCAGGGGGCACCAGACAACCACAGCTTCAAAAACGTGCGGTAAGAATCTTCTCTTGGGTAGAAACAAAAGTGTTATCCCTCTCAGCTCTTCATCTGAGATGATCCCAGAATATAATAGCAAACTACTTAAGCTGACAGAAGTTGAACCCAAGAGAATGGATACTAAAACCACAAGGTCTTCAACTCCATCATAGACTGAAGGGGACAAACTCAAACCTGTTTTCAACAAAGGACAATCCCAGAGACAATCGGGCAGGTCTAGATGCCCTCTGACCCTCCTTCCCCCCCCCCCCCCCCCTGCTGCCTGTTATTCCCTCAGCCTTGTGGGGGAAAAAAGGAGGGTAGCGCAATAATAACATTGATTATGCCAGTATGGACAAAGAGACCTTGATCACCACTATTGAAATCGCTCTCAATCTGAGACCCTGTGCCTCTACCTCCAAGGTCCAACCTTTTAACCCAAAGTCCAATTTGGCACCAGGGATCCAAAATATTAAAACTGATGACCTGGAGGCTGAGAAACAAAGACTCCCAGATCAGGGTCTCTCTAGCAAGGTAATAACCATGCTCTACAAAAGTGGTAAATCCATTACTTCCACCATATACACTAGAGTATGGGAGAGATTTTGCTCCTTGTGCGGCTCAGATCAGCCTGACCTGCATAACCCTAAGCTGCCTAGGATACAAGATTTTCTCCTAGCAGGTCTAGACAAAGGGCTATGTCCTAGAACTCTCAAAGTACAGTCAGTGGGGTTCGTTACTCGAGTAGAGCTCTTGAGTTTTTAGAAAAGCTCGACTCGAATAACGTGGACCCGAGCATTTGGGTGCTCGCTCAGCTATAAAATTTACCCTTATTTTGCCAGAACCCTAAAAATGATAGAGGGGGTAGTATGATGAGCAATGATTACCTACTTATAGGCCTAGAAACTACCGTATATACCGGCGTATAAGGCGACGGGGCGTATAAGACGACCCCCCAACTTTCACCTTATACGCCGGTATTACAGTGGAGAAAAAAAAAATCAGTGCTCACCTTCCCCGGCGGTCTGTTGCGCTCCGGCAGGATGTCGCTCGCTACTCGTCCCCGGCGCAGCATTGCTTTCTGAATGCGGGGCTTGAAATCCCCGCCTCCAGAAAGCTAATACACACGCCGTCAGCCAGTTACATCCATTCAATGACATCATTGAATGGCTGTGATTGGCTAAAACACACGTGGCTTCAGCCAATCACACTATTCAATGACATCATTGAATGGGTGTGATTGCTAACACACGTGCGCCTTCAGCCAATCACAGCCATTCAATGATGTCATTGAATAGTGTGATTGGCTGAAGAAGCCACGTGTGTTTTAGCCAATCACAGCCATTCAATGATGTCATTGAATGGCTGTAACTGGCTGACGGCGTGTGTATTAGCTTTCTGGAAGCGGGGATTTCAAGCCCCGCATTCAGAAAACAATGCTGCGCCGGGGACGAGGAGCGAGCGACATCCTGCCGGAGCGCGACAGAACGCCGGGGGAGGTGAGTAATGATTTTTTTTTTACACTTTTTTTTTTTGTATTACCGGCGCATAAGACGACCCCCGACTTCAGAGCAGATTTTTCGGGGTTCAAAAGTCGTCTTATACGCTGGTATATACGGTACTAGGAATTATAACCATCTCTTCGTTCAATTGCTAGATGGATTAGAATGACAATCCAAGAGGCTTAAGGCCCATTTAGACACAACAATTATTGCTTAAAATTGACTCAAAAACCATCTGTCATTGCGGAAGGGCCACAGATTGAACGGCTTCCATAAAAAAATGGTGCATGCTGTGATTTATTTATTTTTTTTCCTCCACTTGCGGAAACTGCATTTGGTTTCTGCAAGTGTGAGGGAAGAATCGATTTCCCATAGCATGCAGAAGAAAAACAGAATTTCCTGTGGCCAAGCACTTTTCTAGTCACGGACAGAACATCGAACACATGAAAGTCATCATATTAAAAGGCAATTTTAAGTCACAAAGCCATAGAAGAATTTGGGAGTACACATTTATAACAACTTTTGACACTTTCAACAGAGGGTTAAATTCAAAGAGGATTTATGCGTCACTGGGAAGTATGAGACGTCTATAGCATAGATAGTATTGCTGGCCTGGTGACCCTCTAACACTAATTCAGGGACCATAAAACATCTTTATCAGCGACAATTCAAGTATTTATTTTTTCCTCTTCTCATTCTGTTGCGGTATTCTTTTAAGTGCAAATTAATCACATCCATGTCTGTTCCTTGTCATAAGTGTGTGTGTGTGTGTGTGTGTGTATACTAACTGATATACCCGGCTTCGCCCGAGTTAACTTGGTACTGGTGTTTATCTGGTGTTCACACAGAAAATCTTATGAAGTCGTGGTTACTTTAGAGATACCAGAAAAAACATGTTCACCATTTTGCATGGTTCTTTGCGTTACCCTGGAAACATCACGGGGAGGTAACCATGCGATGTTTTCTTTATATAAAATGTCATCAGGAAGTGAGAGAATTAGATTACGTACGTAAAATTTGGATGCTAATTCTTTTGCGCTTAGGATTGAATAATCGAGTTGGGAACCATTAGCTTTTTCTATTTATGACACAATCAATGCCCGTGCCAAATTTCAAGTTTCTATGACATCGGGAAGTGAGAGAATTAGATTCCGTACGTAAAATTTGGACGCTAAATCTTTTGCGCTTAGAATTAAATAATTGAGTTGGGACCTATTAACTTTTCCTATTTATGACATAATCAATGCCCGTGCCAAATTTCAAGTTTCTACGGTATCGGGAAGTGAGAGAATTAGATTTCGCACATAAAATTTGGACGCTAATTCTTTTGCGCTAGAATTGAATAATCATGTTGGAACCCCTTTACTTTTCCTATTTTGGGCATAATCTATGCTTATGCCAAATTTCAAGTTTCTACGACATCGGGAAGTTGGAGAATTATTGGCGAGTCAGTCAGTGAGGGCTTTCGTCTTTATATATGTATATATATACATACACACACGCCTCTCGGATCTATTTCATTATGCCTGAGGAAGAATCCTGAGGGGTTCGAAAGCTCGCTTTAAATATATGCATTTTTGTTAGCCATTAAGAGGTATCATATCTACCAGATTACTTAGTTTCTCTTGCTAGGGGCAAACACATTTTACACAGCTGAGAGGCGCAGGGCAAGTATAGGGGCTGCAGTGAGAGAAGCTGAGACAGGGCCAAAGCCTCTGTAGTGCTCGCAGGTATCTGATAAGCAACACAGGGGCTGTTGGAGTGTATGAGAGAAGAAACTTCTACTAGACAAGAGAACATAGTGTGAAAAAAGGCTACCATGGAGCTCCCTACAGCAAGCAATGTCCGTTACCCCGCAAGAGAGGAGAGTGGTTCTGCATGACAGAAATCACGTACTGATACTATAATTAAACCCACAAATGCTTCAGCACAAATTGTAAGTGAGTTTGGCCTCAGAAAAAGCCATTCAAGTGTATACTTGCTGAGACTATCCGACAGTTAGCAGGCCTGAAATTGTGCCAATTTCTGGAGATGCTAGGAGACATGTAGGGCTTGGACATCTAACAACCTGTTATTGAGAACTTCCTAATACTTGGAGCCCAATAATCCTGAGAAACCACACAGCCGTTTCTGCCTATTACCCCAGAAATCCACGGTGTGCGTCGTCCTTTCCGGACGCTGTGCTAGAACTTAACATTGACACTTCCGAAATTTCAAGTGTAAGTGCAAATCGCTTTATCGTTACTGCATAAACGTAACACCGTTATCGTTCACTACGAGATACAAAACGTTCTATGATACACGGGCGACAAATGATTGATAGGTGCAGAGAGAATCATGTTTATTTACAGGGATTTGTGTCTGAACCTTTTCCCTGATGACATCTACTTATTCTTTCCCGCATCATTGGTTAATAAAAAAGTAATTGTGTAGCTCCAGCGTCCACATAGTAACCCGCTACCTGTGTCACTGACCACCTACTGCGACCAAACACCACTGGTCTGAGCATATTAAGGCTAGGGTGACATTGCTTCGGTCTTCTGTTCTTCTTTTACATCCTAAGGCCAGGCTCACACGAGCGTAAAATTATCACGTATTACGCAGGCAATACATAGTAATTTGCAAGGAATCAAATACATTGCCTTATGCAGTTTTATTCACAGACGTGACTTGAATTAAAATAATAAATTTTATTAGGATTATTTAAAACTACACAACACACAGTGGGCACAACACAAACACAAAACTCATCCGAATTGTGGATTTATTCCCACAGTTTTGGATTTTTGACACTCAATGTGTTTTTATGATGTTACTTATTGTATATAACTAGAGATGAGCGAACGTGTTCTTCCGAGCTTGATATTCGTGCGAATATTAGGGTGTTCGTGATGTTCGTTATTCGTAACGAACACCATGCGGTGTTCGGGTTACTTTCACTTCCTTCCCTGAGACGTTAGCGCGCTTTTCTGGCCAATTGAAAGACAGGGAAGGCATTACAACTTCCCCCTGTGTTGTTCCAGCCCTATACCACCCCCCTGCAGTGAGTGGCTGGGAAGATCAGGTGTCCGCCGAATATAAAAGTCGGCCCCTCCCGCGGCTCGCCTCAGATGCGGTGTGAGTTAGATGAGGGACAGTGCTGTTTGTACCGGAGCTGCTGTAGGGAAAGAATTGGTAGTTAGTGTAGGCTTCAAGACCCCCAAAGGTCCTTATTAGGGCCACTGATAGCTGTGTGTTGGCTGCTGTTAGCAGTGGCAATTTTTTTTTTCTCAAAATCGCTTCTGCAGAGCGTTGCACCCGGCATTAGGGACAGAAGTGCTGCATAGGCAGGGAGAGTGTTAGGAGTGAGTGTAGCCTTCAAGAACCTCAACGGTCCTTTCTAGGGCCATATTTAACCGTGTGCAGTACTGTGCTGGCTGCTGTTAGCTGTGCTGCATTTTTTTTTACTTCTCAAAATCGCCTCTGCAGAGCATTGCACCCTCCATTGATACTGCAGGGAAAGAATTGTGTAGGCAGGGCCACAACACAGTTATTATTCATTGAATATACGCAGTGCTGCCTTTTGGTGGAAAAAAATGGAAAATATTTCTATTTGTCCTGCCTCTGTCCGTCCTAAGGGCGGTGGACACGTGTCGGCTGCGTGTGCAACCTTTAAAAATCAGACGCACCCAGCTACGGTTTACTGCTGGCTTCGCCATTTGCTTTCCTTAATTGGGAAAAAAAATACCTGCTCTGCCAGAGTTAATAACTCTGCTACCCTCACGTTCTGTGACACATTAGCAGGGACACAGCACAGTTATTAAACTTCTCATGTTCATTGAATATACGCAGTGCTGCCTTTTGGTGGAAAAAAACCGAAAATATTTCTATTTGTCCTGCCTCTGTCCGTCCTAAGGGCGGTGGACACGTGTCGGCTGCGTGTGCAACCTTTAAAAATCAGACGCACCCAGCTACGGTTTACTGCTGGCTTCGCCATTTGCTTTCCTTAATTGGGAAAAAAAATACCTGCTCTGCCACAGTTAATAACTCTGCTACCCTCACGTTCTGTGACACATTAGCAGGGACACAGCACAGTTATTAAACTTCTCATGTTCATTGAATATACGCAGTGCTGCCTTTTGGTGGAAAAAAACGGAAAATATTTCTATTTGTCCTGCCTCTGTCCGTCCTAAGGGCGGTGGACACGTGTCGGCTGCGTGTGCAACCTTTAAAAATCAGACGCACCCAGCTACGGTTTACTGCTGGCTTCGCCATTTGCTTTCCTTAATTGGGAAAAAAAATACCTGCTCTGCCAGAGTTAATAACTCTGCTACCCTCACGTTCTGTGACACATTAGCAGGAAAACAGCACAGTTATTAAACTTAGATTATACATTCACTAGAGGCAGTGGGGCCTTTCGTTTTCAAAAAAGGGAAAAAATTATATTTGGCCTGCAGTCTTGCGCCAATTTATTAGCTGCCTGTGAAATCAAATCACTGGTAATACAGCATGCTGAGGGGTAGGGGTAGGCCTAGAGGACGTGGACGCGGCCGAGGACGCGGAGGGCCAAGTCAGGGTGTGGGCACAGGCCGAGCTCCTGATCCAGGTGTGTCGCAGCCGACTGCTGCGCGATTAGGAGAGAGGCACGTTTCTGGCGTCCCCACATTCATCGCCCAATTAATGGGTCCACGCGGGAGACGGTTATTAGAAAATGAGCAGTGTGAGCAGGTCCTGTCCTGGATGGCAGAAAGTGCTTCGAGCAACCTATCGTCAACCCGCAGTTCTGCGCCGTCCACTGCTGCAAATCCGAATCCTCTGTCTGCTGCTCCTCCTTCCTCCCAGCCTCCTCACTCCACTACAATGACACCTGCTCAGGAGCGGGAACACTCCCAGGAACTGTTCTCGGGCCCCTGCTTAGATTGGGCAGCAGCGGTTCCTCTCCCACCAGAGGAGTTTATCGTCACTGATGCCCAACCATTCGAAAGTTCCCGGGGTCCGGGGGAAGAGGCTGGGGACTTCCGCCAACTGTCTCAACAACTTTCTGTGGGTGAGGAGGACGATGACGATCAGACACAGTTGTCTTGCAGTGAGGTAGTAGTAAGGGCAGTAAGTCCGAGGGAGCAGCGCACAGAGGATTCGGAGGAAGAGCAGCAGGACGATGAGGTGACTGACCCCACCTGGTGTGCAACGCTTACTCAGGAGGACAGGTCTTCAGAGGGGGAGTCAAGGGCATCAGCAGGGCAGGTTGCAAGAGGCAGTGCGGTGGCCAGGGGTAGAGGCAGGGCCAGACCGAATAATCCACCAACTGTTTCCCAAAGCGCCCCCTCGCGCCATGCCACCCTGCAGAGGCCGAGGTGCTCTAAGGTCTGGCAGTTTTTCACAGAGACGCCTGACGACCGACGAACAGTGGTGTGCAACCTTTGTCGCGCAAAGCTCAGCCGGGGAGCCAACACCAACAGCCTCACCACCACCACCATGCGCAGACATATGATGGCCAAGCACCCCACAAGGTGGAACGAAGGCCGTTCAGCGCCTCCGGTTTGCACCCCTGCCTCTCCCCCTGTGCCCCAACCTGCCACTGAGATGCAACCCCCCTCTCAGGACACAGGCACTACCGTCTCCTGGCCTGCACCCACACCCTCACCTCCGCTGTCCTCAGCCCCATCCAGCAGTGTAGTTCAGCGCACCGTCCAGCCGTCGCTTGCGCAACTGTTGGAGCGCAAGCGCAAGTACGCCGCCACGCACCCGCACGCTTAAACGTTAACCGTCCGCATAGCAAAATTCATCAGCCTTGAGATGCTGCCGTATAGGGTTGTGGAAACGGAGTCCTTCAAAAGTATCATGGAGGCGGCGGCCCCGCGCTACTCAGTTCCCAGTCGCCACTACTTTTCCCGATGTGCCGTCCCAGCCCTGCACGACCACGTCTCCTGCAACATTGTACGCGCCCTCACCAACGCGGTTACTGCCACGGTCCACTTAACTACGGACACGTGGACAAGCACAGGCGGGCAGGGCCACTACATCTCCCTGACGGCACATTGGGTGAATTTAGTGGAGGCTGGGACAGAGTCAGAGCCCGGGACCGCTCACGTCCTACCCACCCCCAGAATTGCGGGCCCCAGCTCGGTGGTGGTATCTGCGGAGGTGTATGCTTCCTCCACTAAAGCACCCTCCTCCTCCTCCTCCTCTGTCTCGCAATCAAGATGTGTTAGCAGCAGCATGTCGCCAGCAGTCGGTGTCGCGCGGTGTGGCAGCACAGCGGTGGGCAAGCGTCAGCAGGTCGTGCTGAAACTACTCAGCTTAGGCGATAAGAGGCACACGGCCCACGAACTGCTGCAGGGTCTGACACAGCAGACCGACCGCTGGCTTGCGCCGCTGAGCCTCCAACCGGGCATGGTCGTGTGTGACAACGGCCGTAACCTGGTGGCGGCTCTGCAGCTCGGCAGCCTCACGCACGTGCCATGCCTGGCCCACGTCTTTAATTTGGTGGTTCAGCGCTTTCTGAAAAGCTACCCACGCTTGTCAGACCTGCTCGTAAAGGCGCGCCGGCTCTGCGCACATTTCCGCAAGTCCCACACGGACGCTGCCACCCTGCGCACCCTGCAACATCACTTTAAGCTGCCAGTGCACCGACTGCTGTGCGACGTGCCCACACGGTGGAACTCTACGCTCCACATGTTGGCCAGGCTCTATGAACAGCGTAGAGCTATAGTCGAATACCAACTCCAACATGGGCGGCGCAGTGGGAGTCAGCCTCCTCAATTCCTTTCAGAAGAGTGGGCCTGGTTGGCAGACATCTGCCATGTCCTTGGTAATTTTGAGGAGTCTACCCAGGTGGTGAGCGGCGATGCTACAATCATTAGCGTCACCATTCCTCTGCTATGCATCTTGAGAAATTCACTGCAAACCATAAAGGCAGCTGCTTTGCGCTCGGAAATGGGGGCGGGGGAAGACAGTATGCCGCTGGATAGTCAGGGCACCCTCCTGTCTATTTCTCAGCGCGTACAGGAGGAGGAGGAGCATGAGGAGGATGAGGAGGAGGGGGAAGAGACAGCTTGGCCCGCTGCTGACGGTACACCGGCTGATTGCCTGTCATCCTTTCAGCGTGTATGGCCTGAGGAGGAGGAGGAGGAGGAGGAGGAGGAGGATCCTGAAAGTGATCTTCCTAGTGAAGACAGCCATGTGTTGCGTACAGGTACCCTGGCACACATGGCTGACTTCATGTTAGGATGCCTTTCTCGTGACCCTCGCGTTGCACGCATTCTGGCCACGACGGATTACTGGGTGTACACACTGCTCGATCCACGGTATAAGGAGAACCTGCCCACTCTGATTCCCGAAGAGGAAAGGGGTTCGAGAGTGTTGCTATACCACAGGACCCTGGCGGACAAGCTGATGGTAAAATTCCCATCCGACAGCGCTAGTGGCAGAAGGCGCAGTACCGAGGGCAAGGTAGCAGGGGATGTGCGTAGATCGAGCAGCATGTACATCCCAGGCAGTGCAACAGTCTTTAAGGGCCTGGACAGCTTTATGGCTCCCCACCAAGACTGTGTCACCGCTCCCCAGTCAAGGCTGAGTCGGCGGGAGCACTGTAAAAGGATGGTGAGGGAGTACGTAGCGGATCGCACGACCGTCCTCCGTGACGCCTCTGCCACCTACAACTACTGGGTGTCGAAGCTGGACACGTGGCCTGAACTAGCGCTGTATGCCCTGGAGGTGCTTGCTTGTCCTGCGGCTAGCGTCTTGTCGGAGAGGGTGTTTAGTGCGGCTGGGGGAATCATCACAGATAAGCGTACCCGCCTGTCAACCGACAGTGCCGACAGGCTAACACTCATCAAGATGAACAAAGGCTGGATTTCCCCAGACTTCTGTTCTCCACCAGCGGACAGCAGCGATACGTAAGCAATACGTAGGCTGCACCCGCGGATGGAAGCTACGTTCTCTCTCACCATCCAAAACGGGGACATTTCTGCTTCATCAATCTGTGTCTAATATTCCTCCTCCTCCTCCTGCTCCTCCTCCTGAAACCTCACGTAATCACGCTGAACGGGCAATTTTTCTTAGGGCCACAAGGCTCACTCAAATAATTGTTCTGAACAATTTTTATAAGTTTCAATGCGCTTAAAAGCGTTGAAACTTTAACTTGAACCAATTTTTCGTTACACTGGGCTGCCTCCAGGCCTAGTCACCACTTAAGCCACATTAACCAAAGCGATTAATGGGTTTCACCTGCCCTCTTGGCTGGCCATGGCCAATTTTTCTGATGTACATTAGTACTGTTGATACAGCAATTTTTGTGGGCCCTCGCCTACAGTGTAATCAAATTAATTTTTAGCCCACCTGCATTAAGCGCGACATTACTACCTCAGCTGTGTTGGGCAATGCAATGGGATATTTCTATGTACCGCCGGTGGCTTCCTGGCACCCACCCATGCTGTGGGTCCACAGGGAATTATAAATGCATCTGTTTCCACTTATAAAGAAACCCAGTCTGACTGGGGCATGCAGTGTGGGCCGAAACCCACCTGCATTAACCCTTTCCAGTCCACTGTCTGACCTGTGAAGACATTAGGGTTTAAGGCTGTACAGCTCCGTTGTTGGTAGACGTCCGTCGGGGTTCTCTTACTGTATATTGCCAGCCTCTCTGCTGTCGGAGCCTATCCTACGTGTCAGCTCATGCAATACTGGCTTTAGCCAGCATATAGCGCCGTTATATAACGGCAGAAAAAGAGTAAGCCCCCTAGGAAAACCATATACAAATTGGATTGGAAAGGGTTAAGCACAACATTACTACCTCAGCTGTGTTGGGCAATGCAATGGGATATTTCTGTGTACCGCCGGTGGCTTCCTGGCACCCACCCATGCTGTAGGTGCACACGGAGTTTTTACTACATCTGTACACTTATAAAGAACCCCAGTCAGACTGGGGCATGCAGTGTGGGCCGAAGCCCACCTGCATTAAGCACGACATTACTACCTCAGCTGTGTTGGGCAATGCAATGGGATATTTCTGTGTACCGCCGGTGGGTTCCAGGGAGCCACCCATGCTGTGGGTCGACAGGGACTTCACAATAGGGAGTTGTACCTGCCTGTGTCTATGAATTAAAAAGCCCGGTCTGACTGGGGCATGCAGACACCTTGACAGAATGAATAGTGTGTGGCACATAGGTTCCCCATTGCTATGCCCACGTGTGCAGCTCCTGATGGCGGTGGCACAGGATTCTATTTCTCATTGCTTCTGTACAGCATTGTGGGCTATCGCCCCGCCCCTTTTAAAGAGGGTCGCTGCCTAGCCGTGCCAACCTCTGCAGTGTGTGCCTGCGGTCCCTTGTCATGGCAGACGCACTTCTAAATAGACATGAGCGTGGTGTGGCATGAGGGCAGCTGAAGGCTGCCCAGGGACACTTTGGTGTGCGCTGTGGGGGGGAGGGGGTGCGGTTGGGCAGCATGTAACCCAGGAGAAGTGGCAGTGGAGTGTCATGCAGGCAGTGATTGTGCTTTGTTGGAGGTAGTGTGGTGCTTAGCTAAGGTATGCCATGCTAATGAGGGTTTTTAGAAGTAAAAATTGTTGGGGGGGGGGCCACTCTTGCCGCTATTGTGGCTTAATAGTGGGACCTGTGAACTTGAGATGCAGCCCAACATGTAGCCCCTCGCCTGCCCTATCCGTTGCTGTGTCGTTCCCATCACTTTCTTGAATTGCCCAGATTTTCACACATGAAAACCTTAGCGAGCATCGGTGAAATACAAAAATGCTCTGGTCGCCCATTGACTTCAATGGGGTTCGTTGTTCGAAACGAACCCTCGAACATCGCGGGAAGTTCGTTCCGAATAACGAACACCCGAACATTTTGGTGTTCGCTCATCTCTATATATAACACTTCTAAGGAGAGTACTTCATATAAGAGACTTTGGAGATGTGAATGGTTCACGAGTGTCGAGAGAAATTGCTTTCTTGTTTTCTCTAATCAGTGATAGTTCATTCTGTTCAAGATGAATTTTAGAACAGGACATCACACAGAATCTGAAGTGTTATCTCTCAGGTGTGGGGAAATAGTCCACCCCCTGATTTGATGGGTACTTCTGATTGTACTCCGTATGCTTCAAGCTGGGGATGTCATGTCCAGCTTGGAGCAATACTCCTGCTAATCTGTATTTATGTTCTCTTATGTTCTCTACGCGTTTCACCACTCGATATATGTGGATCTTCAGGAGAATCTATACTTGAGATTTAAATGGAGATGAGCATATATAAAATTGAGTATCAAAAATAATGAACTCCTCTAGGAGAGAGCAAGAATAACCTCTGCGCATTGGTTTGAGACGGATAATAGACTCCTCTAGGAGAGAGCAAAAATAACCTCTCAGCATTAGTTTCAGATGGCTGACTTAGATATTGATGTGAAATAATTTATTTCAGACATCAAAAATGAGTGTCCTATAGATGTCAGACCCTCATTTTCATCTATCTCTAAGAACCAGTATAGAATGACTGGACTCCTTTTATAGGGAAAGGAGGCAATTTGAACGCATGGTTTCTACGCTTGGTTTAGTATACCAGTCGTAGACCTTAGTCAGCTTTAATCCAATAAAGATCCAGATTTTTGGTCTTTTTTCGGAGAGATTCCAACGCTACTAAATGCAATTTTTGGAATAAGCTGATTTGTCGAGGAGAAAAGATTTTCCCAAAAATATCCTCTTAAATGGATTCTCTATCGGGAAAAGTTTCCCTAGTCTCTATAAGCGTCAATTTGATTAGTGCACCCCTAATACCCTCCTAGACAGAAGATAGCTTAGAGAAGAAAGTATAGTTCCCTTCACCTTGATGGTAGGCTAGGGAGGCTGGACATGACATCCCCAGCTTGAAGCATACGGAGTACAATCAGAAGTACCCATCAAATCAGGGGGTGGACTATTTCCCCACACCTGAGAGATAACACTTCAGATTTTGTGTGATGTCCTGTTCTAAAATTCATCTTAAACAGAATGAACTATCAGTGATTAGAGAAAACAAGAAAGCAATTTCTCTCGACACTCGTGAACCATTCACATCTCCAAAGTCTCTTATATGAAGTACTCTCCTTAGAAGTGTTATATACAATAAGTAACATCATAAAAACACATTGAGTGTCAAAAATCCAAAACTGTGGGAATAAATCCACAATTCGGATGAGTTTTGTGTTTGTGTTGTGCCCACTGTGTGTTGTGTAGTTTTAAATAATCCTAATAAAATTTATTATTTTAATTCAAGTCACGTCTATGAATAGGGCTTTCTATATAATTTTGTTTGACTTACGCTGCCCCCTCTGTGAATGCCTTATGCAGTTTCACTCACAATTGCATGTAGGAATTGAATAGTATGCGAGCGCAAAAAAGAATGCAGCAAGTTCTATTTTGCTATTACGCATGAGAGAGGCGATTGTCCTCTCTGGGAGAGTAATCAACGCTGCCCATATGCAATTAAATTGCGTATGGTTGGTGTATAAATGTGATGTTGCAAAGCGACAGTGGGGGTAAAGTAACAAAAAAATAGGAAAACTGTACATGACAGTGTTCATGAGATACGCTGTTATGCGCCGTACAATTTCGATGCCATACCCGGTGATAGGCCTGGTCACCACCAGCACAGTCTGTAAAATCACCATTGATTTCAAAGTATCCTAGAATGGTGGAGTTGGAAGGGACCTCCAGGGACATCTGGTCCAACCGCATGCTCAGTGATTTCAAATGATGTTTTTTTATTCTCAGTTCGCCTCTGCTCTTCTTGGTTCCTAACTTTTGATGGAAACAAAAGCGACTGACCTGCAGGACTGTAGTCCTGTGCATATATATATATATATATAAAAATTTCCCATCCATAACAAAAACTGAACAGAATGGGATGGACTCAAATCAAAACTATTCTTCTTGTATCTGTATATGCTTCTATTTGGTCACAGACACATTACGACTACATGTGCACAGCTATATGTAAGAGCTCATTCACACCAGCATTCAGAATTACCTGCTCTCTGTTCCATTTTTGGAGCAGAGCGATGGAATTAAATGGATCAGATTTTCCCCCATTGATTTCAATGTGTTTTTCAAAGCGCCTTACACCTCAGCAAGTAGTTCATGTTCAGCATTATATCCGGAAGATGACTTTTAATGTTGCTTATAGTTACTGAATACATACTTGATACATTTGATACATAACTGCTTTAGTGAAGTTCAAAGTGGAAGGAGCAGAGATATAGTGACATCTACTGACTAAAATTGATATTGCAACCTTTAAAGGGGTTGTCCCGCGAAACAAAGTTGGGGTATACACTTCTGTATGGCCATATTAATGCACTTTGTAATGTACATTGTGCATTAATTATGAGCCATACAGAAGTTATTCACTTACCTGTTCCGTTGCTAGCGTCCTCGTCTCCATGGTGCCGTCTAATTTTCAGCGTCTAATCGCCGGATATATATATATTGTGAGGGATTAGCGTTTAGGATCGGTAGCAACCTGGGCATACGCAGTCAGAGACAGTGACACATAGGATAAAGTCTTTAGTCCAGGCTTTGCCTGGGTTTATTTCCAAGCAAACAAAACAAAATACAGGCCTTAAGATCAGGCAAACACAAAGTAAATCCTGCTTGTCTGAGCACTTACTATACAGGTAGCGTCCCTGTCTACACAGTGGTAACAAAATGGCTCCTGCACACAGCCAGCCAGGCCTCTCAGACCTGCAAAGGTCTCAGCTCTCCCTCTAGGCCCTGTAGGCCCAGGCTTTATAAGGCCTGTTACCAGCCCCACCTGGTACGTGGGAGTGACCATCCCACCCTTCACTTTGGTCACTCCAGGAAAAGCCGGCCCGGATTATGCGGCTTGGAGCCACCTACTTGCTAAAACGTGTTAGTAGCTTAATGCTACTAACACTATACTGCCGGCTTCCTCCACCGAACCCAGGCTGCTCGGTGGCAAGTATCTGCCCAAGCACTCCCCAAGGCAGCATAGGAGAGCATCCTAGGCGAGATATACCTGCCCTCCAGCACCTTGCCGGTCACCGTCTCACATACCCTCCCCCTCTGTTCGAGCCTGTGGGGTCGGACACCTTTAGCCGCCATGCAATGCGTCCTTGACAAGGCATCGGCATTGCCCTGTAGCTTTCCTGCCCTGTGTTCAACAGAGAAACTGAAATTTTGAAGTGTCAGGAACCACCTAGTGACTCTGGCATTTCTTTCTTTTGCCTGTGACATCCAGGTTAAGGGGGAGTGGTCTGTGATCAGCCTGAAGTGCCGACCTAGCAGGTAGTATTTTAGGGATTCCAGGGCCCACTTGATGGCTAGGCACTCCCATTCAACAATACTGTAATTTTTTTCCGGTGGCGTGAGCTTCCTGCTCAGATAAATTACGGGATGTTCCTCTCCCTCTACTTCCTGGGACAGAACTGCTCCCAGTCCCACATCGGACGCGTCTGTTTGGACAATAAATTCTCTTTTAAAATTGGGTGTGACTAACACTGGACGTTTACAGAGGGCCCGTTTTAACTCTTGGAACGCCTTTTCTGCGTCAGGGTTTCACTTGACCATGACTGACTTACTGTTCTTGGTCAAGTCTGTTAGGGGCGCTGCTATGCTCGCAAAGTTTTGCACGAACCGCCTATAGTACCCTACAATGCCTAAAAAGGCTCTCACCTGCTTTTTAGTTGTGGATTGTAGCCAGTTCTGAATGGCTTCAACTTTATTGACCTGGGGTTTTATAATACCCCTACCTATTATATACCCCAGGTATCGGGCTTCTTCAAGACCCAGGGCGCACTTCTTTGGGTTTGCTGTGAGCCCTGCTTTTCTAAGGGAGTTCAGTACTGCCTGTACCTTGGGTAGATGGCTGTCCCAGTCTTCGCTAAAGATGATGATATCATCTAAATATGCTGACGCATATTGACGATGGGGTTTGAGTATGATATCCATCAATCTTTGGAAGGTTGCTGGGGCTCCATGCAAACCGAAGGGTAGGCAGATGTACTGAAAGAACCCTTCTGGTGTGGCAAACGCAGTCTTTTCTTTCGCGCTCTCTGTAAGGGGAACCTGCCAGTAGCCTTTAGTAAGGTCGAGAGTGGAAAAGTACCTGGCATGACCCAGTCTCTCAATTAACTCGTCCACTCTCGGCATTGGGTATGCGTCAAATTTTGACACGTCATTTAGCTTCCGGAAGTCGTTACAGAAGCGCAGAGAGCCATCAGGTTTTGGTATCAGCACGATAGGGCTGGACCATTCGCTTTTCGACTCCTCAGTTACTCCGAGGTCTAGCATTTTCTTGACCTCCTCTGAGATGGCTCGTCTGCGGGCTTCTGGAACCCTGTACGGTTTCAACTGAACCTTTACCCCTGGTTCAGTTATAATGTCGTGTTTTATGACCCCAGTACGCCCTGGTATATCAGAGAACACATCTGAGTTACGTTGTATAAATTCCCTCCACTCTTGTTGTTGGGATTTGGACAGGGACCCTGATACACACACCTCTGGGACCCCACCATGGGGGGTGCTCACTGCAGTCAGGACTTCTCTGTCCTTCCATGGCTTAATTAGGTTTACATGGTACAACTGTTCTGGTTTCCGCCTACCTGGCTGGTATACCTTATAATTTACCTCTCCAACTTTCTCAATTATTTCATAGGGCCCTTGCCATTTTGCTAGGAATTTACTTTCTAGGGTGGGCACCAACACTAGTACCCGATCCCCAGGGTTGAAGGTTCTCACCTTGGCGGACCGGTTATATACCCGGCTTTGGGCTTCTTGAGCCTGCTGTAAATGTTCTCTAACAATGGGCATGACCGCCGCAATTCGATCTTGCATGAGGGAGAGGTGTTCAATAACAATCCTGTAGGGGGTGGACTCGTGCTCCCAGGTCTTCTTAGCTACATCAAGGAGCCCTCAGGGATGTCTACCATAAACTAATTCAAAGGGAGAGAACCCAGTGGAGGATTGTGGGACTTCACGGATTGAGAACATTAAATATGGCAGCAGACAGTCCCAGTCCTTCCCATCCTTATTGACTACCTTTTTTAGCATGCTTTTTAGGGGCTTATTAAATCTCTCAACCAGGCCACCCGTCTGTGGGTGGTACACAGACGTCCGTAAGTGCTTAATATTCAGCAGCTTACACAATTCCTTCATGACCTTTGACATAAAGGGGGTTCCTTGGTCCGTCAGGATCTCTTTTGGTATGCCCGTGCGGGAGAACATGTGAAGTAGTTCCTTTGCAATACCCTTGGATGACGTATTGCGTAAAGGAACGGCTTCGGGGTAACGGGTGGCGTAGTCTACAACCACCAATATATGTTGGTAACCCCGGGCAGACTTTACCAAGGGCCCAACTAGGTCCATAGCGATCCGCTCGAACGGCACCTCTATGATGGGCAAGGGCACTAAGGGGTTCCGGTAATGGGGCATAGGAGCTGTTATTTGACACTCCGGGCACGACTCACAGTACTGTTTTACATCACCATGTACCCCAGCCCAGAAAAACCGCTGAAGGATGCGTTCCTTAGTCTTTTCGCTCCCGAGATGACCTCCCAGCACATGCTTGTGCGCCAGGTCTAAGACCATCCTACGATAGGACTGAGGTACCACCAGCTGTTCCACAACCTCCCCACGGACCTTGTCAACCTGATACAACAATTCTTGGTTGACTGCAAGGTGTGGAAACACAGTATCAGCCCCTGGGAATTGAGGCTCCCCATTTATTACTTTAACATTTTCCCTAGCTTTTACTAAGGTGGGGTCTCGGAGCTGCTCAGTTCCGAAATTGGCACGTGAGACCTCTAAGTCAGGCATAGCAACCACTTCGTCCTGTACCTCCGTCTCACCCGCTAGTACTGTTAAGGAAAAGTTATCCCCATTCTCTTGGGTCACCCCTACTGCTGGATCCGTACCCTCAGGGTCAAACGGTTCTGGACACACATCATACACATTTGCATTATCCTGAACCTTATTTGCAGACGACCCTCGGTGTCGCCACAAGTCCCAAAATAGGGGAAAGTCTCTCCCGAGGATCACGGTGTGCATTAAGGATTTTACGACGCCCACCTCATGGGTGGCAAGTCCACACGGAGTATCAAGTCGTACAAGGGCAATAGGATACTCCTTGGTGTCCCCATGCACACAAACAACCCCCATGCGACGGCTGGTGAAGGTTGTGGGATCGACCAGGCTGGAGTGCACCAGCGTAACCAAGCTCCCTGAGTCCAGTAGAGCTGTCACCGCAAAGTCATTCACCTTTAGGTGACATAATGGTCGATCAGTCTCTGACGCAGTCTCTGCAGAACACACTGGCTGTGCGAACATCGACCTCCGCCGGGCAGAGTCACAGTCCATTGGTTCCACGGTAAGTGGACAGTTGGCAGCAAGATGCCCGGGCTCATGACAGCGCCAACATCGTATGGAGGCCCGGTCTCCTTGGGGTTCTACCCGGGACCCGAATGTCCATTTGGGGCTCCTCCTCTGCCCCAAACGATCCCCCTCTGAGCCGCCTCCCCTTGGGACACTTTTGACACCCCTTACATATGGAACAGTCTTACCAGGGGCTCCAGCCGACTTGCTGTTCCCGGGGTTGGAACGTCCAGGAGGCCCGGCTTGCAGTAAGTCCTCCGTGGCTTTTTACCTCTCGGCGAGGCTCACGAGTTGGTGCACGTCCTGGGGACCTCCTTGTCCCACCCAGCGCTGGATTGCGGGGGGCAGCGAGCGTATAAACTTATTCAGAACCACTTTCTGTACGATCTCTGCCGGGGACGACTCCTCCGGCTGCAGCCACTTTCTCACCAGGTGGAACAGGTCGTACATCTGGGAGCGAGCTGGTAGGTCATCCGTGAAAGTCCAGGCGTGTATGCGTCGGGCCCACACATGGGTGTCCACGCCCAAGCGTGCCAGGATCTCACCTTTGAGCTTATTATAGTCCTTGGCATCCTGCTCACTGAGGTCAAAGTAGGCCTTTTGGGGTTCTCCCGTCAGGAAAGGCGCTACTACCTCAGCCCACTGAGGCGCCGGTAACTTCTCCCTCTCGGCCACTCTCTCAAAGACCGCGAGATAGGCCTCGATGTCATCGGTGGCCGTCATCTTTTGTAAGGCCGTCTGTACCGCGGTACGGGTGGTGGGGAGCGAACCAGACGACCTCTGCACACCTTGCGCCAGGAGAGCATTAGTCTCGGCCTGAGCTCTCATGGCCTCCTCATGGATCTTTTGCTGGGTCGCCGTCACTTGTTGCTGCTGGGCCAACGCTTGCTGTTGCTGCACGTTCATTTGTACCAGCTGCTTTATCAGTTCCTCCATCTTGGCAGTATCTGATGGCTGTGCCGTTGCAGCTTTCACCCAGGACATGGGGGTTACAGCACTCTCCAGTCAATCTCTCTTGGGTGGTTGCCCTTAGCAACGGTTCACCAGCTGCTGCAGCAAAATGTCCATTAATTGGTGTATGTCTCTTTAAGACCGCTGCCCGCATCCAAACACCATATGTGAGGGATTAGCGTTTAGGATCGGTAGCAACCTGGGCATACGCAGTCAGAGACAGTGACACATAGGATAAAGTCTTTAGTCCAGGCTTTGCCTGGGTTTATTTCCAAGCAAACAAAACGAAATACAAGCCTTAACATCAGGCAAACACAAAGTAAATCCTGCTCGTCTGAGCACTTACTATACAGGTAGCGTCCCTGTCTACACAGTGGTAACAAAATGGCTCCTGCACACAGCCAGCCAGGCCTCTCAGACCTGCAAAGGTCTCAGCTCTCCCTCTAGGCCCTGTAGGCCCAGGCTTTATAAGGCCTGTTACCAGCCCCACCTGGTACGTGGGAGTGACCATCCCACCCTTCACTTTGGTCACTCCAGGAAAAGCCGGCCCGGATTATGCGGCTTGGAGCCACCTACTTGCTACAACGTGTTAGTAGCTTAATGCTACTAACACTATACTGCCGGCTTCCTCCACCTAGCCCAGGCTGCTCGGTGGCACGTATCTGCCCAAGCACTCCCCAAGGCAGCATAGGAGAGCATCCTAGGCGAGATATACCTGCCCTCCAGCACCTTGCCGGTCACTGTCTCACAATATATATATATATATCTGAAAGGCTGCCTTGACATCTCTTTTCTGAGGTTCCATTGCAGATCTGGCACAAAATACCGTAAGAAATAGCATTGCATGCAGCACTTTTTCTTCCACCAAAATGCTGGGCAGCTGACCAGAAACCGAACAGACCACATTATAATCAATGGGGTCTGTTCAATACTGTTTAGTTCTGTCATAAGATAGATCCATTTGCAGCGCCCCAAAGGTCAACTCAGGACACTGGGCATACACTGAGGAGCTGGAAGGGTAAAGTGGTCTCTTGTCATGGTGGCACCTATCAGGCTTCCTCCCAGAGGGACACACGTAGCCCTGGCCAGAGCAGCACTGGGCCTCTTCCGGACACCCCTAGGAGAGGAATGGCCAATATAGATGGAACAGGAACACATTTTTGTCACGCATGACGCCACCATTCCTGTTACCCACCGGTATGACCCTTGGTGGTAATAAAGAGAATGCACACACAATGTAAGGTTGAGGTACCTCAGTTCCTGGGAACGGTCAGGGCCTGGCAAAACTTTACTTGGAAACTTCAATATCACACAAATCAGGAACACACTAGCGCAGGTAAGAACAGCCAGTTAAAGGTCAGGGAGGAAACTCAGGATGACACCGGTCCTGCAAGTACCGTTCCTGGAAGGGGAACTCTCCAGAGGAGGATAGGGGTAGGGTCACTCCATCGACACTCTTGCAACACAGTACCTCTGCACGGTGGTCTTGTCCTTGTTTTCTCATGCTGTGTCTTTCTTACTCTCTATTGGCTCCTGGCATTGGGGTCCTCAGGATACCTCTCTCCTTCCTCCATCACTTCACCACATGAGGGTTGAAGGTACCCCCATATCGCTCTCTGCTGAAGACTCTGTGATGGACTCAAGACTGACTGACTACCACACCTAAATCACTCCTATTTATAATCTCTCAGATACCACAGGACAGAACATACATTGATACATTTGCAGACATCTCCCAGTCTCATGCAGACATTAACCTCTCACTTGCTGCAGCTGTGCAATACACATAACAAAAGACTAGACACTTTGCACAGCGCATCTACAAAAGGTATGACATTTATGGAGGGGCCAGGAATAGACGTTCTGGGCCACTACACATTCGGCCAGGGGATTCCGCTTTCCGACACAGACGTGAAAGCCACCTTCCCTTGAGATTAATACCTATTATGGATGGTACTGCTCATCTGTAATTAACACAGGTCTGAAGCAGCAGTAAATCCTGGCGGCTGCCTGTTCCTTCCCTTCCAGGGTAGATTCAGTATGGACCACACTCGGACCAGGAGGTAAGTAGAACATCCTTTATTTTAACATGTAAAAACCCTGGCACAGGTGACGTGGCCATACAGTGTAATGCACGGACTTTTAAACTGAGTGGACGGATACGGTAGGAGGAGGGTCAGAGGTCACCCATACCGCTGAAACCGCAGCATTCTCTCTATAAAAGCTGCCTTCATATCTACATCAGGGATTCCATTTTCCTGTTCCTTTATGGGAATCCCCTGGCTGAACAGGTCTGTCTCACCGAACAAACCCCATTGATTATAATAGAGTCCATTTGGTTTCTGCTCAGCTGCCCGGCATTTAACCGGAAGAAAAAGTGCTGCATGCAGAGGTATTTCTTCCCGTATTTTGTGTCAGATCTGTGGCTGAACCTTTGCCCAGCAGTTCCAACGCAGATGTAAAGGCAGCCTAATGCAACACGCACACTATAACAGACGTAGAATTCATAGAACATTTGATCAAAGTGACAATGTAAAAAAATCCATCACATCCATAATTAATGTATGAGTAAACAAATAAATAACATTATTTCATGTATTAGGGGCTGCAATATCAATTCCCGTCAATAGGTGTCAGTGTGTTCCATTTTTTTTCAAACCACTGAAGGACCTCATTGATTTTAGGGTGGTCCATTCGGTTTCTGCTCAGGTGCCCGGCGTTATACAGGAAGAAAAAAAACCTGCATGCAAGGCAAAAAAATATGCACTGATTGAAATGGCTAATTAGTCTCATGCGCGCATATTTACGCACTGCCGTTGACCTCTATGGGGACTTTTGGTGCATTTGCAAATAGAACATGCTGTGTTTTTTGTTTTTTTTTTCACAACTGAAACAAAAAGAAAAATCTGTTCATGTGAACGGGCCCAATGAAATCAATGGGTTCTATTCACTGCACATTCACTCCATTGCGCAAATTTTAGGTGCGCACATACGACCATGTGAATTCGGCCTTACTCTTGTAAGTGAGCGATTGAGGCAATTCCTATTGCATTACATGGTAAAAAAACATGGCACACCCCATCTTAGCATGAGGGCGGTCTGATACGAGCATATGCGCAGAGACGCTTACGATAGTGTGACATTTTGTGCTATTGCGTGTCTCTGCACTTATTACTGTACTTTCTGCGCTGCCAGGGGACGTTCACATTAGCCCGGGACACTCCTACGCTGTGATTTAAAAGACTGTGCAGCCTCATTAATTTCCGGTGATTTAAAAGGCTGTGCAGACTAACTAGCCCTAAGTTTATTGCGCCATTCCACGGCATCTGGGGGAACATTTGCGCATCCGCATAGACTCTAAAGGTGCCTTTGGTGTGCAAATGCACGCCAAAATATAGCATTTTGTGCACGCAGAAAAGCGAATGTGAGAGTAAACACATCGAAAACAGATTTTACGCATGCAAATGGGCACACAAATATGATTGTCTGAGACTGCCCTGAGGGCCCCTTCACATGGGTGTATTTGCGCGCATAGAAAATGGTACCCATTGATGGCAATTAGAGATGAGCGAACACCAAAATGTTCGGGTGTTCGTTATTCGTAACGAACTTCCCGTGATGCTCGAGGGTTCGTTTCGAACAACGAACCCCATTGAAGTCAATGGGCGACCGGAACATTTTTGTATTTCGCCGATGCTCGCTAAGGTTTTCATGTGTGAAAATCTGGGCAATTCAGGAAAGTGATGGGAATGACACAGTGACGGATAGGGCAGGCGAGGGGCTACATGGTGGGCTGCATCTCAAGTTCACAGGTCCCACTATTAAGCCACAATAGCGGCAAGAGTGACCCCCCCCCCCCCCCCCCCCCCACTGTCAGCATAAAGATCGTCCTCCTCTGGCACAGCTGTAACAGCTGTAGCAGAGAAGAACGATGTTTGCCCATTGAATTCAATGGAGCGGCAATACAGCATGTTCCACTGAATGCAATGGGCTGCCGGCGATCGCAGGATGAATGGTCGGGAAGGGGTTAAATATATAACCCCTTTCCTGCAATTCATCCAGAAATGTGTTACACTAAAAATATATACCGGCGTATAAGGCGACCGGGCGTATAAGACGACCCCCCAACTGTCACCTTATACGCCGGCAATACAGTGGAGCAAAGAATAAAAAGCATTACTTACGTTTTTAGATGATCTGCGGCGCTCCTGCAGGCTGTCACTCCCTCCTGGTCCACGGCAGACAAGCTTTCTCCACGAAAGACTTTAAATCCCTGCCTCCAGAAGCACATGTGCCTTCAGCCAATCACAGCCAATGACAATGATGTCATTGAATGGCTGTGATTGGCTGTGTTTCTGGAGGCGGGGATTTCAAGGCTTGAAGGGATTTCAAGGCATCATTGTCATTGGCTGTGATTGGCTGAAGGCACATGTGCTTCTGGAGGCAGGGATTTAAAGTCTTTCGTGGAGAAAGCAATACTCTGCCGTGGACCAGGAGGGAGTGACAGCCTGCAGGAGCGCCGCAGATCATCTAAAAACGTAAGTAATGCTTTTTATTCTTTGCTCCACTGTATTACCGGCGTATAAGGTGACAGTTGGGGGGTCGTCTTATACGCCCGGTCGCCTTATACGCCGGTATATATTTTTAGTGTAACACATTTCTGGATGAATTGCAGGAAAGGGGTTATATATTTAACCCCTTTCCGACCATTCATCCTGCGATCGCCGGCAGCCCATTGCATTCAGTGGAGTCGGCTGTATTGCCGGTTCCATTGAATTCAATGGGCAAACATCGTTCTTCTCTGCTACAGCTGTTACAGCTGTGCCAGAGAAGAAGGATTTGTCTTCTATATGTTCTCAATGGGGTCAGCGCTGCTGCCGCTGGCCCCATTGAGCGCATATAGAATGCATCCATAGCGAGCAGCGGGAGGGGCAGATTTCAATACTCGGGTGACACCTTATCTCCCCAGCCACTCACAGCAGGGGGGTGGTATAGGGCTTAAACGTTGCAGGGGGAAGTTGTAATGCCTTCCCTGTCTTTATATTGGCCAAAAAAAAGCGCTAACGTCTCAGGGAAGAAAGTTTAATTTACCAGAACACCGCATGGTGTTCGTTACGAATAACGAACATCCCGAACACCCTAATATTCGCACGAATAGCAAGCTCGGACGAACGCGTTCGCTCATCTCTAATGGCAATGGATTCATCACCGTTAACTTTTTTTATGCATGCGAAAAAATAAGCATTATGCAAATGCGCAATATGCTGTGCAATTAAGTAAAAAAAGGAACATATATGGACCTGATTAAGCTAAATAGCCTCTTAATCCACAGAAAGGGGTACATATAAACTGATCCTGTGTGCGCAGAAAGTACAGTACTATACGCCAATACATGTACAAATCTACCTTATTCAGCGCAATACGCTGCGCCGAGGTGAGTGTTTTTGTGCATACGCTTCTGTAAAGCCGGCCTAATACAAAGCATGCCATATATCAAACTGAATTCAGTGCTTATAGGGGAACTGTTTATCCATGAAATGTATCTTCACGCCGAAATAAGCCGCCGGTTAGACGGTCCGAATTATGGCTTTATTATCACATTGTTTTATGGCCAAACACTTGTGGCTTCTACTCTTAAACCATGGATCCTCTCTGGATGTTTCTCCTCTTCTTCCATTCTCCAGATCTTTCCAGTCCTTTCTTCTCACTCGGCTTGAGTCGTATTTCCTCTCACTTGCCACAGCTGTTGACATTCTTACTTCCATCTTTGGTGCTGGGCTGGCTCCGACATAGGCTAAAGTTAGAGCCATGTGTCCGGCCTCCATAGTGCGACCCTCACTCGGCTTAGTCCCCTGGTACAGTCCTACAGGTAACTCTTGGTCTTCCTTCCGTTCTCTCTCTTTCCTAATGTCATTGTCCTCTTGTAGCTGATCGATACTTCCCTCGTCTCATTATAACTCTGCTCCGTAGAACTTTATACCCTTGTGTTACTATTTATAGACACGGAGTTCCGACTCCGCTATTTTTAGTCTTGCATGAATACTATATTGATCCCTTAGGTAGAACTATAGAAGCTTTCCATCTCATTGGATACTTTCCATCTCATCAGATACTTCCCATCTCATCGGATACTTTCCATATCCTCACTTCTCTCTTCAGTCTTTCTGATTGTGACATTTCATTTTCCAGCTGATTTTGACTTCTTCTCTCCTGCACCTTCTCTGACTGCTGTCCTCATCCTGTCTCTAGTATATTCACTATATCCGTATTCCTGGCGTCATGAGCAGTCAGGGGTTAGTGGGAATAATGCGCAGGACACGCCGGATAAGTACGTGCTATGTTATAACAAGGGGTGTGGGCAACGATTCCTCCCTGACGGCAACGCTGCAGGTTAGTGTCTTCGTGATCCGTAAGTGTGCAAGGCGGGGGACACGTACTGTACATGCAGGGGAGAGGAAAGTTGGGTGACTTGTATATAATGCCGGGATTACTTGGCATATATCTTCTATTTTATATCTTATTCTGCAGACTCCTGCCTCTTTCATCCAGGATTCCCCATCTTTCATGATGCTCTGAAGGTCAGTCGTCTACAATAGCTTTATTTATTAGATAATACTCTCGTGTGGTGAAGAGTGTTAAGGCAGTAGAAATGCAGTCCTAAGCTCTCACTCGCGACCTGAAGGTTGCAAGTTCAATCCTTGCGTGGTTCAGGTAGCTGGTTAAGGTTGACTCATCCTTCTGAGGTCAGTAAAATGAGTAATGGGTAATAAGCTGCCTGAAAGCAACTTATTACCCATTAGAATGAGAATAAGTTGAGTGCTATACAAATAAGTGAATGAGCCACTACTAAAAGTATATCAGTGGGGTCCCACTGATATAGCCATAAATTTAAAAAACCTGCGTTACCCCTGTAACCGCCTTCATTATGTGTTTCTCCTCTCAGGGCTGGTCTTGCTGTAGGAAACGCACAACAGACTTTTCTGAATTTCTAGATATAAAGGTACGGTATCTAAATTTCACCATATTTTTCCATAGCTGTGATTATAGGGCTGTATGAGATAAAAACTCAGCAGCTAACTTCAGGATGGAAATGATCTGGCCATTTAGGCCAGAATTACACGGGTGTCAAAAATAGCGTGAGATTTGTGCGTTCCGCAACGTACAAATATGAACTCCATTCTTTTGAATGGGGTCATGCTCATGAGCAATGTTTTCCCACTTGGCATCCGAATGTGATGCAGGAGACAAATCGCGACATGGTCTATCTTGCTACGTGATCTCACATCGTAGCACTCACTGTTTTCAATGGGGCCAACGGCAGCATCACACCACGAGCTAGATGCATGCAATGTCTCCCATAGGAAACAATGGGAGAAACTCCGTGATCCTTCTGTCGGAGGATTGCTTCTTCCCTAAAGTCATGTGATGCTGTTCTAAAATGAAAATGCCTTGGGGATTTCACAGGGAGAGCGCGATATAGGGTGGGATTCACGGCCCCATATCGCGATCACCGTGTGAAATTAGCCTTAGACTGGATTGAAATATTTTTGTGGAATGAATGAGGCTTTTTTGCGTGCGCATCAGCGTATTTTACTGCACTTTTTGCAATTGAAATGGCTAATTAGTCTAATGAGTTCCAGAAGTGTTCTTTTTCCTGCAGAATTATGCAGAGTTTCACGCATCTCCTTGTGTATTGTACACACATTTGCGCATCACCATTGACTTCTATGAAGACCTTTGCTGTGCATATATACTGCAAATAGAACATGCTGTAATTTTTTGCGCGACCGATATGCATGTGCAAAATATGGGAATGGGAATGAACCCATTGAAATCAATGAGTTCTATTCTCTGCATATTGCTCGCACAAATACCCCTGTGTGCAGGCAGCCTTAAGAGGACCTTTCACAGAGGACGGAATATTCCGCAACGGCATTACGGAATATATCCCACTGCTGAATATTCAGCACCAAAATCTCCATGTGGCACAAAGTGTTAAGGCAGCAGTATGCAGTCCTAAGCTCTCGCTCACAACCTGAAGGTGTTAAGGCAGCAGTATGCAGTCCTAAGCTCTCGCTCACAACCTGAAGGTTGATGGTTCAATCCCTGCATGGTTCAGGTAGCCGGCTCAAGGTTGACTCAGCCTTCCATCCTTCTGAGGTCGGTAAAATGAGCTTTATGGGGTATTAAATAAGTTACCTGAAAGCACTGCGGAATAAGTTAGCGCTATACAAATAACTAGATTATTTTATTTTATTCTGGGCCCTCTTAGATATGTGCCCTCAGACAGGGTTTCCCAACTCCAGTGCTCAGGGAGCCCAACAGGTCATGTTTTCAGGATATCCTATTGTAAGAACACCTGTGGTAATGTCTTGGCACCGACAAAAATTACATCACCTGTGCAATACTGAGGAAATCAAGGTAACATGACCTGTGGAGGACTAGAATTGGGGAACACTGTTGTAAGAGTTGGTCTCTCTGCAAGGAGAGCGATGATGGTTTTAGGATAGTTTGGGCAGCTGTGTGGATGAGCTGCAGGAGAGGCAGGATGTAAATACGTTCTGCTGTACTTCACCTACTTCACTAAGTAGGTAAATGTGGTACTCCAGCTTGGAGAGCACTCATGTGCTATTATCTAAGATCTGGAAAGAAAGGAAGGAAGCACTCTACAAGACTAAGTACGGGATGTTGTATCCCCTCGGCACGCATGAATAAAAGATGTGTTCTCGCTGGAGTGGGTGTTGCCGTCATCCTTCTTCTGCCGAGTTCTCGCATGCTTGTACTCCTTCTGGTTATCTTTTGGTCATTTTGTATATGTCCCCTCCAGGGCTGCACCAAGGGATTTCACAGCAATGAAAAACCAGCTGAACCTTTCAAAGCTGACGTGTCTGGAAGTAAAAACGCATCTGACAGCGCAGGATCAAAGTCATGTACGGAAATTATTGTACGAGGTCCCAAATCTGCAGAGAAGATGCAAAAGGAGAGACCCAGGTAATGGCGGAACCTGTAAGGTTTCACGTAAAACCGCAAACGTGGGATTTTCGATGGAAGTGCGAACAGTTTTTGTTTAAAAAGTATGGCTTCGAGAGAAAAGTCGTTCAAGTGAAAAAAAACGCATTGAAATTAATCATTTTCACGTGCGAGTTCCATCCATATCGCAATCGGACAGAACTCGCCCATGTGAATCCAGCCTTAAAGGGGTTTTCCAGGAAATACTATTGATGACCTAACATCAGGATCGGTCATCAATAGTTGATCGGCTGGGGTTCGCCTCAACAACACAGAGGTCGGAGCAGAAGCCTCCGTGCCGACCTCCATGTAGTGGCCGGCAGTTGTAACTGCAGGCATGGCTCTCATTGATTTCAATGAGCCAAATAAGTTGGAAGGATTACCTGGCAGCTTGATCGGCCATCAGTTATCTCAACTGTATGGCTGGCTTGCTTCTAGCAGCAATGAAGGTTCCGTATGCATCGGATGAAAGTCGTCAGGACCAGATGCACATGTAATGTACGAGTATATTGGGCTGTTCTGAATGTCCCCCAACAGGAGATTTTGGGGAAAGTAGGATCATCATGTTGAATATCAATGTGCCAATCCTTAGTTCCTAGTGGAGATCTTCCCGCTCTTTACCGTATGGAGAATTGGGAGGAATAGCTGCCTGCTGAACGGATGTTTGGCTGAGGCGCCCTTCACACGAGCGAACGCTTATTTGCGCGCGCCTCACCCCACCTTTTTGCATACTGAGGACTTAATAAGACAACCTACTGCACAAAACCTCACGGCAGCGCAGTGTATGTGCATATGTACTAGGTTTGATTACGTAGATTTGCGCACGTGTCTGCGCATATTACTGAACCTTTTGCGCACGTTGGGCCAGTTCACACATGCGTGACCCACCCTTTCCATAGATTAAAAGGCTAGTTAACCTAATGAGGTCCAGATGTGTTCTTTTCCACACATTTTGTGCAGTGCTCCACGCATTCCCTTGCGTATTTGCACACCTCCTATAGCATTCTATGGGTCCTTTGACACATTAAACACAGGAAAATATAGCAGGTCCTACTTTTTTCCATATGCGCAAAACGCTGCTCATGAGAACGAGCCTATTGAAATCAATGGGTTGTTTTCTGTGTTTAGCAGGTGCAGATTTTGTGGGTTCGAATGCCTGCGCAAACACGGTCGTGTGAAGAAGCCTTGAGCGAAGCTTTTTCGCGCACATTTTTTGCGTATATTTTGATGTACTTTTTCCACCCACGGGGCATATCCGTTTATGTGCAGCAAACAATGATGCGCCGATTTAAATGGCTAATTAGTAGGGATGAGCGAGCGTACTCGGAAAAGCACTACTCGCTCGAGTAATTTGCTTTATCAGAGTATCGCTGTGCTCGTCCCTGAAGATTCGGGTGCCGGCACGGAGCGGGGAGCTGCAGGGAGAGCGGGGAGGAACGGAGGGGAGATCTTTCTCTCCCTCTCTCCCGCCCGCTCTCCCCTGCTCCCCGCTGCGACTCACCTGTCAGCCGCAGCGGCACCTGAATCTTCAGGGACGAGCACAGCGATACTCGGATAAAGCAAATTACTCGAGCGAGTAGTGCTTTTCCGAGTACGCTCGCTCATCTCTACTAATTAGTCTAATGAGCTCCAGATGTGTTCTTACGCAGAGCATCACGCATCTGCTTGTGTATTTGCACATCCCCATTGACTTCTATGGGTACGTTTGCTGCACAAATGTACAGGATATTAGAGCGTGCTGCGTTTTGTTTTTTTTGTGCGACCGGTATGTGCAGGTCAAATACGCGCATGTGAATGAACCCATAGAAATTAATGGTTACTATTCTGTGCGTATTGCAGAGAATAGAACCCACTGATATGTCCGATGTAGATTTCAGTGAAAACCGAGGCCGATGTCCGTGTGTTAAACGCAGATTTCTGACGTGAATTTTCATTACAGCCGCCGCGGCCTTGTATGCAGTTTAGTTCAGGGCAGAGTCACACCAGTATTAGCGCAAGTATTTTCGCCGCAGCACAGCATATGTGTGTGTGTACAATGTTTGAAGAGCAAGGTAATTGGCCTGTCGCTCATGTGTCTGCGCTAATTGCTGTAATTCTTGCCCTTGCAGGACGCACTCTTTCCGTAGAATTTAATGGCTATTTAAAGCCTAGTAAGGTCCAGCTGCCTTCCTTTCCTGTGTTTTGCGCAGCAGCACACCCTTCCTTTTGCGTAATTTCACACCTGCTATAGATTTCTATGGTAGTTTTGAGGCACAAAACGCAAGTAAATAGAGCAGGACCTATTTTTTGCGCACACACGAAATGCGCTTATGAGAATAAATCCATTGAAATCAATGGGTTCTATTCTCTGTGCTTCGTGTTCGCAGATTTTGTGTGCGCAAAAACGGCTGTATGAAGGAGCCTTCAATGGGAATAATCTCCATATGTGAAACCAGATGCATATTCTGCAGAAGTGACGTATCGCCTCTTCATTCCATATAGGCGGACTTCAATGTCGTATGCAAAGAAAAAAAAATTCTACTGTATACACTGTGGCGCAGATTGCCATTCAAATGAATAGGAAGCATTTTTAGCGCTTCGCAGACGAGCAATTTTGCGCACACAAAATCGCTCATGTAAAACACAAAGAAGAGAATCCATTGATTTCGATGCGTTCCCTCACATTATGCATTTTAGGGAGGCGTAATATCACTCCTTAAGGAGAGCACCAAGAAGGTGAGTGAGGAGACTTATAAGGCCACCCATGCTCCTCTGGGTAATATGCAAATAAGGAAGATGGAACAATACCTCTGTAGCGCCACCTATTGGAAGGCTACATTCCTTCAAATCAATGCCTGACTCTTCAGACAGGTATTTAGAGCAATTCCCTAACCACGGCTCTAAAGACCTGTCTAAAGAGTCAGGCATTGATTGGAAGGAAAGCAGCCATCCAATAGGTGGCGCTGCAGAGGTATTGTTCCATCTCCCTTATTTGCATTATGCATTTTTGCGCACAAATCTTGCGCGTGTGAAAATATACACAACATGCTCTATATTTGTGCACATTTGCACAACCAATGCACCATAGGAGTCTATGGGGGTGTGCAAACTGAACTGCGTGATTTATGCAGGGAAATTAACACCAGCTCTACTCGACTAACGAACCCCATTGACTACAATGGGAGACTCGAGCATTTTTGTATGTGGGACGTCGGGTGCCAAGCTTTTTTTTTTTTCCCTAGGTTCGTCTCTCTCTAGTCTCCCCCTCTCTCTCTCTAGTCTCCCTCTCTCTCTCTCCTCTCCCCCTCTCTCTCTCTCCTCCCCCTCTCTCTCTGCTCTCCCCCCTCTCTCTCTGCTCTCCCCCCCTCTCTCTGCTCTCCCCCCTCTCTCTGCTCTCCCCCATCTCTCTGCTCTCCCCCCCCTCTCTGCTCTCCCCTCTCTCTCTGCTCTCCCCCTCTCTCTCTGCTCTCCCCCTCTCTCTCTGCTCTCCCCCCTCTCTCTCTGCTCTCCCCCCTCTCTCTCTGCTCTCCCCCCTCTCTCTCTGCTCTCCCCCCTCTCTCTCTGCTCTCCCCCCTCTCTCTCTGCTCTCCCCCCCTCTCTCTCTGCTCTCCCCCCCTCTCTCTCTGCTCTCCCCCTCTCTCTCTCTGCTCTCCCCCTCTCTCTCTCTGCTCTCCCCCTCTCTCTCTCTCTGCTCTCCCCCTCTCTCTCTCTCTGCTCTCCCCCTCTCTCTCTCTCTGCTCTCCCCCTCTCTCTCTCTGCTCTCCCCCTCTCTCTCTCTGCTCTCCCCCTCTCTCTCTCTGCTCTCCCCCTCTCTCTCTCTCTCTGCTCTCCCCCTCTCTCTCTCTGCTCTCCCCCTCTCTCTCTCTCTGCTCTCTCCCTCTCTCTCTCTCTCTGCTCTCCCCTCTCTCTCTCTCTGCTCTCCCCCTCTCTCTCTCTCTGCTCTCCCCCCCTCTCTCTCTCTGCTCTCCCCCCCTCTCTCTCTCTGCTCTCCCCCCTCTCTCTCTCTGCTCTCCCCCCCTCTCTCTCTGCTCTCCCCTCTCTCTCTCTCTGCTCTCCCCCTCTCTCTCTCTGCTCTCCCCCTCTCTCTCTCTCTCTGCTCTCCCCCTCTCTCTCTCTCTCTGCTCTCCCCCTCTCTCTCTCTCTGTTCTCCCCCCCTCTCTCTCTGTTCTCCCCCCTCTCTCTCTGTTCTCCCCCCCTCTCTCTCTGCTCTCCCCCCCCCTCTCTCTCTCCTCTCCCCCCCTCTCTCTCTCCTCTCCCCCCTCTCTCTCTCCTCTCCCCCCCCCCCTCTCTCTCCCCCCCTCTCTCTCTCCTCTCCCCCCCCCTCTCTCTCTCCTCTCCCCCCTCTCTCTCTCCTCTCCCCCCCTCTCTCTCTCCTCTCCCCCCTCTCTCTCTCTCCTCTCCCCCCTCTCTCTCTCCTCTCCCCCCTCTCTCTCTCTCCTCTCCCCCTCTCTCTCTCTCCTCTCCCCCCTCTCTCTCTCTGCTCTCCCCCTCTCTCTCTCTCTGCTCTCCCCCCTCTCTCTCTCTGCTCTCCCCCCCTCTCTCTCTCTGCTCTCCCCCCTCTCTCTCTCTGCTCTCCCCCCCCTCTCTCTCTGCTCTCCCCTCTCTCTCTCTCTGCTCTCCCCTCTCTCTCTCTGCTCTCCCCCTCTCTCTCTCTCTGCTCTCCCCCTCTCTCTCTCTCTCTGCTCTCCCCCTCTCTCTCTCTCTGTTCTCCCCCCCTCTCTCTCTGTTCTCCCCCCCTCTCTCTCTGCTCTCCCCCCCTCTCTCTCTGCTCTCCCCCCCTCTCTCTCTCCTCTCCCCCCTCTCTCTCTCCTCTCCCCCCCCCTCTCTCTCCCCCCCTCTCTCTCTCCCCCCCCTCTCTCTCCTCTCCCCCCCTCTCTCTCTCCTCTCCCCCCTCTCTCTCCTCTCCCCCTCTCTCTCTCCTCTCCCCCCTCTCTCTCTCCTCTCCCCCCTCTCTCTCTCCTCTCCCCCCTCTCTCTCTCTCCTCTCCCCCCTCTCTCTCTCTCCTCTCCCCCCTCTCTCTCCTCTCCCCCCCTCTCTCTCTCTCCTCTCCCCCCTCTCTCTCTCCTCTCCCCCCTCTCTCCTCTCCTCTCCCCCCTCTCTCTCCTCTCCCCCCTCTCTCTCTCTCCTCTCCCCCCTCTCTCTCTCTCCTCTCCCCCCTCTCTCTCTCTCCTCTCCCCCCTCTCTCTCTCCTCTCCCCCCTCTCTCTCTCCTCTCCCCCCTCTCTCTCTCTCCTCTCCCCCTCTCTCTCTCTCTCTCCCCCCTCTCTCTCTCCTCTCCCCCTCTCTCTCCTCTCCCCCCTCTCTCTCCTCTCCCCTCTCTCTCTCTCTCTCTCCTCTCCCCCCTCTCTCTCTCTCCTCTCCCCCCTCTCTCTCTCCTCTCCCCCCTCTCTCTCTCCTCTCCCCCTCTCTCCTCTCCCCCTCTCTCTCTCCTCTCCCCCCTCTCTCTCCTCTCCCCCCTCTCTCTCCTCTCCCCCTCTCTCTCTCCTCTCCCCCCTCTCTCTCCTCTCCCCCCTCTCTCTCTCCTCTCCCCTCTCTCTCCTCTCCCCCTCTCTCTCTCTCTCTCTCCTCTCCCCCCTCTCTCTCCTCTCCCCCTCTCTCTCCTCTCCCCCCTCTCTCCTCTCCCCCCTCTCTCTCCTCTCCCCCCCTCTCTCTCCCCCCCCATCTCTCTCTCCTCTCCCCCCCTCTCTCTCTCCTCTCCCCCCCCTCTCTCTCTCCTCTCCCCCCTCTCTCTCTCCTCTCCCCCCTCTCTCTCTCCTCTCCCCCCTCTCTCTCTCCTCTCTCCCCCCTCTCTCTCTCTCCTCTCCCCCTCTCTCTCTCTCCTCTCCCCTCTCTCTCTCTCCTCTCCCCCCTCTCTCTCTCCTCTCCCCCCTCTCTCTCTCCTCTCCCCCCTCTCTCTCTCCTCTCCCCCTCTCTCTCTCCTCTCCCCCCTCTCTCTCTCCTCTCCCCCCTCTCTCTCTCCTCTCCCCCTCTCTCTCTCCTCTCCCCTCTCTCTCCCCCCCTCTCTCTCTCCTCTCCCCCTCTCTCTCTCCTCTCCCCCCTCTCTCTCTCTCCTCTCCCCTCTCTCTCTCTCCTCTCCCCCCCTCTCTCTCTCCTCTCCCCCCTCTCTCTCTCTCCTCTCCCCCCTCTCTCTCTCCTCTCCCCCCTCTCTCTCTCCTCTCCCCCCTCTCTCTCTCCTCTCCCCCTCTCTCTCCTCTCCCCCCCCTCTCTCTCCTCTCCCCCCTCTCTCTCTCCTCTCCCCCCTCTCTCTCTCCTCTCCCCCCCCTCTCTCTCTCCTCTCCCCTCTCTCTCTCCTCTCCCCCCTCTCTCTCCTCTCCCCCCTCTCTCTCCTCTCCCCCCTCTCTCTCTCCTCCCCCCTCTCTCTCTCCTCCCCCCTCTCTCTCTCCTCCCCCCTCTCTCTCTCCTCTCCCTCTCTCTCCTCTCCCCTCTCTCTCTCCTCTCCCCCCCTCTCTCTCTCCTCTCCCCCCCTCTCTCTCCTCTCCCCCTCTCTCTCTCCTCTCCCCCCCTCTCTCTCTCTCCTCTCCCCCCTCTCTCTCTCCTCTCCCCCCTCTCTCTCTCTCCTCTCCCCCCCTCTCTCTCTCCTCTCCCCCCTCTCTCTCCTCTCCCCCCCTCTCTCTCTCCTCTCCCCCCCTCTCTCTCTCCTCTCCCCCCTCTCTCTCTCCTCTCCCCCCCTCTCTCTCTCCTCTCCCCCCTCTCTCTCTCCTCTCCCCCCTCTCTCTCTCTCCTCTCCCCCCCTCTCTCTCTCCTCTCCTCCCCCTCTCTCTCTCCTCTCCCCCCCTCTCTCTCTCCTCTCCCCCCCTCTCTCTCTCCTCTCCTCCCCTCTCTCTCTCCTCTCCCCCCCTCTCTCTCTCCTCTCCCCCTCTCTCTCTCTCCTCTCCCCCCTCTCTCTCTCTCCTCTCCCCCCTCTCTCTCTCTCCTCTCCCCCTCTCTCTCTCTCCTCTCCCCCCTCTCTCTCTCTCCTCTCCCCCCTCTCTCTCTCTCCTCTCCCCCTCTCTCTCTCTCCTCTCCCCCCTCTCTCTCTCTCCTCTCCCCCCTCTCTCTCTCTCCTCTCCCCCCTCTCTCTCTCTCCTCTCCCCCCTCTCTCTCTCTCCTCTCCCCCTCTCTCTCTCTCCTCTCCCCCCTCTCTCTCTCTCCTCTCCCCCCTCTCTCTCTCTCCTCTCCCCCCTCTCTCTCTCTCCTCTCCCCCTCTCTCTCTCTCCTCTCCCCCCTCTCTCTCTCTCCTCTCCCCCCTCTCTCTCTCTCCTCTCCCCCCTCTCTCTCTCTCCTCTCCCCCCCTCTCTCTCTCCTCTCCCCCCTCTCTCTCTCTCCTCTCCCCCCTCTCTCTCTCTCCTCTCCCCCCTCTCTCTCTCTCCTCTCCCCCCTCTCTCTCTCTCCTCTCCCCCTCTCTCTCTCTCCTCTCCCCCCTCTCTCTCTCTCCTCTCCCCCCTCTCTCTCTCTCCTCTCCCCCCTCTCTCTCTCTCTCCTCTCCCCCCTCTCTCTCCTCTCCCCCCTCTCTCTCTCTCTCCTCTCCCCCCTCTCTCTCTCCTCTCCCCCCTCTCTCTCTCTCTCCTCTCCCCA